>NW_018406720.1:1111976-1302291 GCF_002113885.1 Mizuhopecten yessoensis | reverse complement strand
TGGGGGGTAGGGGGTGGGGGCATTGTCAGATTTATTATTAATCAGCGAGGCGAGAAGGGCATGGTCAGATTTATTCATCAGTGGGGTGAGAGGGGCATGGTCAGATTTATTTATCAGCGGGGTGAGAGGGGCATGGTCAGATTTATTCATCAGTGGGGTGAGAAGGGCATGATCAGATTTATTTATCAGTGGGGTGAGAAGGGCATGATCAGATTTATTCATCAGCGGGGTGAGAAGGGCATGGCCAGATTTATTCATCAGCGGGGTGAGAAGGGCATGATCAGATTTATTCATCAGCGGGGTGAGGGGCAAGTAGTCATTGCTATTAAAAATATAGGGGGGATAACTTTATCAAAGGTAACAGGTGTTATATTTTATGTAGTGTAAAACTTTGAAATATGTTGTTACCTACAGTGTTCTAAGAAGTGTGGATTTGGTAGTAAGACTCGAACCGTGAGCTGTGTTAATTTGGATAGTGAGGAGGTAGAAGACTGGAACTGTGGAGGAGAGAAACGACCCAAACCCAAACGTAGATGTAACGAGTTCCCCTGTCCCTTTATCTGGAATACCTCGCCATGGACTGAGGTAATCAATACAAATAACAAATCTAATAAATCAGGCAGGAAATGGTTTTTTTTTTTGTAAATGTCACCAAATTTGTAAATTTTTAACGTTTGTGAGATGATCTTACCATTTGTTATATATTACATTTGCCGTTATATGGTCAGTAAAGTTGTTATATTGACCCCTATGATGTAGATTGAGCTGAAAAGCTAACAAATACCTTGTGTGTTACAGTGTAACAGTACGTGTGGTGAGGGTCTACAGGAGAGAAAGGTGGTATGTCAGGCCGTAACTAAGGAGGGCTGGATACTCCCAGGAGAAGTGCCATTTACCTGTCAGTCCACAGAAAAACCTCCAGCCCAAAGGTCCTGTAACATGGGCGAGTGTGGGGCGCGTAACCACTGGGTAGTCGGGCCCTGGGGCAAGGTAGGCATTCTCCAAATACCGCACGAATCTATATAATCAAGTTCATCCCAAAATATTTTATGGTTCTTAATTTATATTACAAGTCAAGAATATATGATTTTGATTGGAGGTGATAGTTGCACTATTATACCTTTGTAAATGAAGAGACGATACTTTTGTTGACAGTGTTCGTCACGCTGTGGATGGGGATTAATACGCAGGCAGGTGATTTGTGTGGATGTCCTTGGGAGGAGGCGGTCCAAGAAACGCTGTCCCAGCACCCTGAAGCCAGACAACAAGGAGGAATGCTACTCCGGACCATGTAAGTCTGCCACATTTATAAAGGTATTCGGTAACAGGTACAACTGATACATGCTGGTACACTATCTGAAGATTGACATCATAATTAAAAATTAATTATATGGTTAAAGATATCTTCATTAACGTTATTATGGTTTTTACATATATGAATGAGGGTTCTGTACGGATCATTTCCACTTTTCCTGTTGTATTATTTTTTTACATCAATTTTATAATATATGTAGTAAGAGTTAGCTCCCTTCGTCTATGACTTGTTGATATTATATGTATATGTCTGTGTCCTTGTAGGTTATGCTAAGTCCTGTCAGCAGTTGAGAGAGAAAACGTCAATACGACATGATGACACATACAGCTTACTTCTTAAAAATAGGCTCATACAGGTAAATACATTTTATTTCTCAAAAATAGTCTCATGCAGGTAAATACAGTTTACTTCTCAAAAATAGGCTCACGGCATACAGGTAAATACAGTTTACTTCTCAAAAATAGGCTCATACAGGTAAATACAGTTTACTTTTAAAAAATAGGCTCATACAGGTAAATACATTTTATTTCTCAAAAATAGGCTCATACAGGTTAACATGTCTTTGTTATCACCTTTAGTATTCAATCTTCATACAGGTAAATACAGTTTACTTCTCAAAAATAGGCTCATACAGGTAAATACAGTTTACTTTTAAAAAATAGGCTCATACAGGTTAATACATTTTATTTCTCAAAAATAGGCTCATACAGGAAAACATGTATTTGTTATCACCTTTAGTATTCAATCTTCATACAGGTATAGAGGTATATACTGTTGCTAGTTCTTTATGTTTAATGCCACCATTCAGTTATGAAATAGTACTTCACTTTTACAGGTAAAAATCTTTGATAAAAACAAGTACTCAATTTTATTTGATTAAAGACTTTATTTACAAGTGTACTTGACCTATATTTGGTAAATAGTTTTATTAAAGAATGATGCTGGTTTTGTTGTAGGTAAATAGAGTAGTTATAAACTGAGTATGACTTGCAGAAATAAATATTGTTAACTGATGTTGGCTTATTCCGTCTTTTCGTATTGCAGAGTTATCTTCTCTTGTGAACAGGTATTGATTGTTACGTCATTGGTTTGTGAGAGTAACGTCATCAATTTTTGAGAAAACAACGTAATTTTTTCACAAAAACAGAAATACGATATAAGGATGTCGTTGATTAGTAAGCTTTGTTACAGGTGTACTGTCGGGATATGAGGCAGAAAGAGCCTGCAGAGTATCTCAGCCTGCCGGTTGGGGAGGGGGAAAATTACTCTGAGGTCTACGACAAACGGTAAGCCTATAACTACAACACCTATTACGTTAACAAATTTATATATATAATTTTTTTTTATCAATTACTCTGCTACACACCTCAAAGATATTACCTGCTACTGTCAAAACTACATACCTCATAGATACTGTACCAAGAACTTTTGGAATTACACACTTCAAAGTCCCTCTCAATGACTGTCGGAGCATTTTAACCATTTTGTTTGTGTTTGTATACAGATTGCGTCGTTCTGGCCACTGTCCATACAATGGAACACGAACGGATACCTGCACCAAGTGTCGTCGGACTCCATACAGAGAGGCAGGGAACACATCCTTCTCCAAGGTCCGGATCGACCTCACAAACCTTCGCATTATGAGTAAGCAAAGCCAATCAAAAGCATTCTCATATTTTACCCTCTGTTTCTCACTTTCATATGTGTATACAATTTTCATATTTTATTTGGGTCAATTAAGGCAACATTTCAAAACGAAGTTTCGAGGGAACAAATATATTGGTTTGTTAATAAATAGAGCTACAACTCTTTCTTGTCCTATCAGAGACAACAAACAGGTATTTTGACTTGATATATGATAATGATTAGTAACCAAAGCTTGTGATACCATTATCAGTCAATGCATTTTGTAAACAGCATTGACCCATATTTGGTTTAAAATAAAATCAGTAAATAGGAAATACATGTTACAAGTATCAACAGAAACAGGAAGAAAATTGATGAGTGTTTATGATCGAGGTTGCTGATTTGATTTTTTTTCGGTTGACAGCTACAGACACAACATTCGCCACTTCTGTTAGTGGTAAAATCATTCCATATGGCACTGCTGGTGACTGTTACAGTTCACAGACACAATGTCCTCAGGTACGTCTCCTGTATACTACAATGTCCTCAGGTATGTCTCCTGTATACTACAATGTCCTTAGGTACATCTCCTGTATACTACAATGTCCTCAGGTACGTCTCCTGTATACTACAATGTCCTCAGGTATGTCTCCTGTATACTATACAATGTCCTCAGGTATGTCTCCTGTATACCTACAATGTCCTCAGGTATGTCTCCTGTATACTCCAATGTCCTCAGGTACGTCTCCTGTATACTACAATATCCGCAGGTACGTCTCCTGTATACTACAATGTCCTCAAATACGTCACCTGTATACTACAATGTCCTCAGATATGTCTCCTGTATACTACAATGTCCCCAGGTACTTCTCCTGTATACTACAATGTCCTCAAATACGTCTCCTGTATACTACAATGTCCTCAGATATGTCTCCTGTATACTACAATGTCCTCATGTATGTCTTCTGTATACTACAATGTCCTCAGGTACGTCTCCTGTATACTACAATGACCTCAGGTACGTCTCCTGTATACTACAATGTCCTCTGGTATGTCTCCTGTATACTACAATGTCCTCAGATATGTCTCCTGTATCACACAATGTCCTCAGGTACGTCTCCTGTATACTACAATGTCCCCAGGTACGTCTCCTGTATACTACAATGTCCTCAGGTATGTCTCCTGTATACTACAATGTCCTCAGGTATGTCTCCTGTATACTACAATGTCCTCAGGTATGTCTCCTGTATACTACAATGTCCTCAGGTACGTCTCCTGTATACTAAAATGTCCACAGGTACGTCTCCTGTATACTTCAATGTCCTCAGGTATGTCTCCTGTATACTACAATGTCCTCAGGTACGTCTCCTATCATACAATATCCCCAGGTACGTCTCCTGTATACTAAAATGTCCTCAGGTACGTCTCCTGTATACTAAAATGTCCCCAGGTACGTCTCCTGTACACTACAATGTCCCCAGGTACTTCTCCTGTATCACACAATGTCCTCAGGTACGTCTCCTGTATGCTAAAATGTCCACAGGTACGTCTCCTTTATACTTCAATGTCCTCAGGTATGTCCCCTGTATACTACAATGTCCTCAGATATGTCTCCTGTATACTACAATGTCCCCAGGAACATCTCCTGTATACTACAATGTCCCCAGGTACATCTCCTGTATACTACAATGTCCCCCGGTACGTATCCTGTATACTACAATGTCCTCATGTATGTCTTCTGTATACTACAATGTCCTCAGGACCGTCTCCTGTATACTAAAATGTCCTCAGGTACGTCTCCTGTATACCTCCTGTATACTACAATGTCCCCAGGGACGTCTCCTGTATACTACAATGTCCTCAGGTATGTCTCCTGTATAATGCAATGTCCTCAGGTATGTCTCCTGTATCATACAATGTCCTCAGGTATGTCTCCTGTATACTACAATGTCCCCAGGTACTTCTCCTGTATGCTACAATGTCCCCAGGTATGTCTCCTGTATACTACAATGTCCCCAGGTATGTCACCTGTATCATACAATGTCCCCAGGTATGTCTCCTGTATACTACAATGTCCTCAGGTATGTCTCCTGTATACTACAATGTCCTCAGTAAAATTATGGATAAACTTTTCTTTTTTTTTTTAAATAGAACAAAAAATACATGTATTTGGGAAAAGGACTACCTAAATATAGTGTTAGTAGTCCCATTATTATATACAAGTTACGATATATTATACATATACAAAAATGTATAATAAATATCTTAACTGTTAAAAATGAAAACATTTTATTGCTGTTAATTGTTGTATTCCATCAAAAAGATTTTTTTTTCAATTTTAGGAAAAAATGCAACTGTTATTAACCAATCAAAATGATAACAATCTGAAAAAAAGGTAGAAAAATAGCTCTGTCAGTGACAATGTAATCTGATTATCTGTTTTGGTCAGTTAAGTTATACTTACCTTTTCATTAAACATATACTTGAGAAACCTTCAACTTAGTCATGACTTGTCATTACAGGGAAGGTTCAGCATCAACTTGACGGGGACAGGATTTGCCGTCTCCAGAAACACAACCTGGATACTGCATGGCCGTCATTCCTCAAAAAAGATTCAAATCATGCAGGCAAGTTACCTATTCCAGATATTTATTTAGAGAAGTATAGTTTTACAAAGTTGTTTATTTCGGTCTTTATTTTGTAAAATGAAATATTTGTAGTGATTTGGATATGAAACATGAAATAATTTGTGATTATACACTTCAAATAATAATATCAAGCATTTGCTCATTTAATTGTGGCAACTGTCGAAAACTTCTTCATTTTGTGGTCAGAGAGCATCCTATCTTTCCTCATTCCTTACAACCTATTTGTGACACATGTTTAGTATCCATTACCCACACCAGTTTGATTTTGAACCAAATTTTAAAATCAGCATAGCTAATAGCAGCCCCATCTTGGATATTCTTGAAAGTCATACAGTTTCCTGGCAATTACCCATGAAGGAATACTTTGATTTCTATAAATCTTTCTACACATTTCTTATATACATATTATATACATTATAAATCTTTCTACACACTTCTTATATGCATGTTATATAAAATATAAATCTTTTTTTCACATTTCTTATATACATGTTAAATATATCATAAATCTTTCTACACATTTCTTATATGCATTTTATATCAATTAAATATCTTTCTACACATTTCTTATATACATGTTATATAAATTATAAATCTTTCTACACACTTCTTATATACATGATATACAAATTATTAATCTTTCTACACATTTCTTAAATACATGTTATATAAATCATAAATCCCTCTACACATTTCTTATATGCATGTTATATACATTATAAATCTTTCTACTCGTTTCTTATATACATGTTATATAAATTATAAATCTTTCTACACATTTCTTGTATACATGTTATATACATTATAAATCTTTCTACTCATTTCTTATATACATGTTATATACATTATTAATCTTTCTACACATTTCTTATATACATGTTATATAAATCATAAATCTTTCTACACATTTCTTATATGCATGTTATATAAATTATAAATCTTTCTACACATTTCTTATATACATGTTATATAAATTATAAATCTTTCTACACATTTCTTATATACATGTTATATAAATTATAAATCTTTCTACACATTTCTTATATGCATGTTATATACATTATTAATGTTTCTACACATTTCTTATATACATGTTATATAAATTATAAATCTTTCAACACATTTCTGATATACATGTTATATAAATTATAAATCTTGCTACACATTTCGTATATACATGTTATATACATTATAAATCTTTCTACACATTTCTTATATGCATGTTATATACATTATAAATCTTTCTACACATTTCTTATATACATGTTATATAAATTATTAATCTTTTTACTCATTTCTTATATACATGATATACAAATTATTAATCTTTCTATACATTTCTTATATACATGTTATATAAATTATTAATCTTTCTACACATTTCTTATATCTTTCTACACATTTCTTATATACATGTTATATAAATTATAAATCTTTCTACGCATTTCTTATATACATGTTATATAAATTACCTGTTTACTTCTGTGTTTATTTTGTTTTTTGTTTTTGTTTGTTGTCTGCCTGAAGGCCTACATGTATGTCAGGTTGTTTCATATTAAGGTTACTTGCCATAATTTATTTGCACACTGCATGAAAAGCTCTCATCACTTTTGAAAACAATCATTAAGTGGATTTTGTTGATGTTAATTTCATATTTGTTATAACACCAGCAATGATGCGTTTTGTTGTAGAACGGAGAGGTGGTTCGCGGTCTGTGTGGAGGCTACTGTGCCGTCTGCTCTCCAGACCTGTTCACCGGTTTACAGCTAGAGGTTCTCCACTGACACCTGTGATAATGGTACGTCACACTTACATTGTGTACAACTAACAAGCGTTATTTCACAGCCTCACATGCTTACTATATTGAATAGGGAATCGTATTGAATGTAACTCAGATTGTAGTTTTCAGACAAATGACCAAGCTGTCTTTTAAATTCATGTATGGAATATAGGATACTGAAACCTGTTTAATATTTTATTCGTTAATTTCAGCAATTTAAAGTGAACATGTCAATCATTCATTACTTACCTGGTAACTGTATTTATTGTCCAACTTTTTGCAAATTCATTTGTGTTTTCTCCATTGAGAATATGAGTCACGTTTTAAAACATTATTTTGTTCTTTTTAGATTGCCATGGACAACATTTATGGTGATCACTGCCTCCTGATCAAACTTCAAATCATCCCATAATTTCATTTTACAAAGTTTCATATTCATCATCGTTTACTTTATAATTTGTGTGTGTGTTGTATGTATATATGTGGACCATGTGTATTTATTTGCGATATATTGAACGTTTCCGTCCGTGTACATAGGAGATGTAATTGTGCAATAACGGGTGTAAATCTGATGGTGAGAGCGAGGTCAAAGTACTGAGTGCTGTAAGTTTTGTTCATTTCATTATAAATAATTTGCATTTCTATTTTATGCCTATTGATATTATTTTTATTATGTATTGTTGAATTATCTCAATTTTTACTTATATGTCCAGGTTACAACCTACAATATATACTTATCCAGTCTGGTATAAAGACTGTCGACAAAGTCAAGATTGTGCGAAAAAATCCTCAACAAAATTTATATAAAGTCTTGTTTATCAGTAGATACATGTACACATTGTATATGCACAGAATGCATATTCTTGAAACCATCTTTATATATACCAATCAAAGGCAGTACTCTACAGTGTCAGCTACTGCAGTAATACTGTTGCAGGCTTAATCCAATGGATCTCTACCCAAAGTTAAATACATTTTTCAAATTTGGGCTTTTAGCATTTCTAATGCAAATAACTGATGTAAAAATATTTGTAGATAAAGAATTCAAACAATTGATATCACCAATAAAAGTGATATGTTTATCCAAGGAAATGATACCTTTTTCATATCATGAGTCTAATATAGAAAACTTAGATATAAATCGACTAATTTAAACTACAATGGGACAGCATTGTCTATGTTATATCGGTGTAGACAGAGCACCTGTAGGTACCAGCATTGTCTATGTTATCTAGGTGTAGAAGGAGCACCTGTAGGTACCAACATTGTCTATGTTATATTGGTGTAGACAGAGCACCTGTAGGTACCAGCATTGTCTATGTTGTCTATGTGTAGAAAGAGCACCTGTAGGTTCCAGCATTGTCTATGTTATATTGGTGTAGACAGAGCACCTGTAGGTACCAGCATTGTCTATGTTGTCTAGGTGTATAAGGAGCACCTGTAGGTACCAGCATTGTCTACGTTATATCGGTGTAGACAGAGCACCTGTAGGTTCCAGCATTGTCTATGTTATATCGGTGTAGACAGAGAACCTGTAAGTTCCAGCATTGTCTATGTTATCTAGGTGTAGAAGGAGCACCTGTAGGTACCAAAATTGTCTATGTTATATTGGTGTAGACAGAGCCCCTGTAGGTACCAGCATTGTCTATGTTGTCTAGGTGTAGAAGGAGCACCTGTAGGTACCTGCATTGTCTATGTTGTCTAGGTGTAGAAGGACCACCTGTAGGTACCAGCATTGTCTATGTTATATCCGTGTAGACAGAGCACCTGTAGGTACCTGCATTTTCTTCGTTGTCTAGGTGTAGACAGAGCACCTGTAGGTACCTGCATTGGCTTTGTTGTCTAGGTGTAGAAGGAGCACCTGAAGGTACCAGCATTGTCTATGTTATATCGGTGTATACAGAGCAACTGTAGGTACCAGAATTGTCTATGTTGTCTATGTGTAGAAAGAGCCCCTGTAGGTTCCAGCATTGTCTATGTTATATCGGTGTAGACATATCACCTGTAAGCACCAGCATTGTCTATGTTATCTAGGTGTAGAAAGCGCACCTGTAGGCACCAGCATTGTCTATGTTATATCGGTGTAGACATATCACCTGTAAGCACCAGCATTGTCTATGTTATCTAGGTGTAGACGGAGCATCTGTATGTACCAGCATTGTCTATGTTATCTAGGTGTAGAAAGCGCACCTGTAGGTACCAGCATTGTCTATGTTACATCGGTGTAGACAGAGCACCTGTAAGTTCCAGCATTGTCTATGTTATCTAGGTGTAGAAAGCGCACCTGTAGGTACCAGCATTGTCGATGTTATATCGGTGTAGACAGAGCACCTGTAGGATTGTCTATGTTGTCTATGTGTAGAAAGAGCCCCTGTAGGTTCCAGCATTGTCTATGTTATATCGGTGTAGACAGAGCTCCTGTAGGTACCTGCATTGTCTATGTTGTCTAGGTGTAGAAGGAGCTCCTGTAGGTACCAGCATTGTCTATGTTGTCTAGGTGTAGAAGGAGCTCCTGTAGGTACCAGCATTGTCTATGTTGTCTAGGTTTAGAAGGAGCACCTGTAGGTACCAGCATTGTCTACGTTATATCGGTGTAGACAGAGCACCTGTAGGTACCGGCATTGTCTATGTTGTCTAGGTGTAGAAGGAGCCCCTGTAGGTAACAGCATTGTCTATGTTATATCGGTGTAGACATATCACCTGTAAGCACCAGCATTGTCTATGTTATCTAGGTGTAGAAAGCGCACCTGTAGGTACCAGCATTGTCGATGTTATATCGGTGTAGACAGAGCACCTGTAAGTTCCAGCATTGTCTATGTTATCTAGGTGTAGAAAGCGCACCTGTAGGTACCAGCATTGTCGATGTTATATCGGTGTAGACAGAGCACCTGTAGGTGCCTGCATTGTCTATGTTGTCTAGGTGTAGAAGGAGCTCCTGTAGGTACCAGCATTGTCTATGTTATATCCGTGTAGACAGAGCACCTGTAGGTACCTGCATTTTCTTCGTTGTCTAGGTGTAGACAGAGCACCTGTAGGTACCTGCACTGTCTATGTTGTCTAGGTGTAGAAGGAGCACCTGTAGGTTCCAGCATTGTCTATGTTATATCGGTGTAGACAGCGCACCTGTAGGTACCTGCATTGTCTTTGTTGTCTAGGGGTAGACAGAGCACCTGTAGGTACCTGCATTGTCTATGTTATATCGGTGTATAAGGAGCACCTGTAGGTACCAGCATTGTCTACGTTATATCGGTGTAGACAGAGCACCTGTAGGTTCCAGCATTGTCTATGTTATCTAGGTGTAGAAAGCGCACCTGTAGGCACCAGCATTGTCTATGTTATATCGGTGTAGACAGAGCACCTGTAAGTTCCAGCATTGTCTATGTTATCTAGGTGTAGACGGAGCATCTGTAGGTACCAGCATTGTCTATGTTATCTAGGTGTAGACGGAGCATCTGTATGTACCAGCATTGTCTATGTTATATCGGTGTAGACAGAGCTCCTGTAGGTACCAGCATTATCTATGTTATATCGGTGTAGACAGAGCTCCTGTAGGTACCAGCATTATCTATGTTATATCGGTGTAGACAGAGCATCTGTAGGTACCAGCATTGTCTATGTTATATCGGTGTAGACAGAGCATCTGTAGGTACCAGCATTGTCTATGTTATATCGGTGCAGACGGAGCACCTGTAGGTACCAGCATTGTCTATGTTATCTAGGTGTAGAAAGAGCACCTGTAGGTACCGTCAGTTCTACTGCTTATTTAACTGTTTATAAGTATGTGACCAAGGGTAATTAAATGATGAAGTATGTCTACAAACCTTTACTACTGTTGTACATTATAGGCCAGTACATATATGTATATATATATATATTTATAACATTTTAGACATGTACACTAGCAATTTATACCTANTTTTTTTTTTTTTTTTTTTTTTTTTTTTTTTTTTTAAAGTTTTAACTTCTGTGAACGTGACCAAAAACTAGAACATTATTCATTTTCACTTTTGGGTATTCAGTAATAACATATTTTAGTTAATTCTTATGCATTATTTGTCTCCATCTCGTATATGTAGATATTATTTATATTATGTCTTCCAGTGCAGGTAGAGAGGGACACAGAGTTGTCTGTCCTTCAGGTAGAGAGGGATACAGAGTTGTATGCCCTTACCTATTGAAGGAGCATTTCACTCAACACTGTATAATTAAAATTTCTTATTTTTTGTACATATAATTTATGTATATTTATGTTTAAGCTATATTGATTGGTAAAATACCATATGATGTACATAGTGTTTTTTCTTCATACTTTTATGCATATCAACACAGCCTGTAGCTAACGTTAATATCAATTTTGTGTAAGCCAAATGTTGACTTGCGTCGCATGTAAAATACTCAAATGTGCTAAGGAAATGTGTTACGTATGTGTTAATGCACCTCATCATGTAAAACACCAAAAATAGGTTTGAAGCTGTTTCAGCATTCATATTCACAGTTGTTCTGATTTTGTTTGATTGTGTATTTTAATTATAACAGCGTTAGCAGCATTGTTGTTTTACCAATTCTACCATCTAATTGTTAGCATTAGTTCTAATAGTTAGCATTAGTTCTAATTGTTAGCGTTACTTCTGTTTTATTCCCGTTCTTTGGTCAGTTATTTTAACATCACTGTTTGCATTTCTGTTGTTTTATCGATTGTGAGTAAATTATTTTACCATTATATGGTGGGTTATGTCCCTTGCTAACTTACAATAGGCATTTAACTCTATGGCCAGGTCACTATATTCAAGCTTTTTATCTCAGGATATTTTTTGTTGATCACATGATTTTTTTAATATTCATTTGCCAGTAATTTTATTTCTTAAGCGTTTATTCTTGTTAAGGTCAGATTGTGTTAATAGAATTTTATGTAGTTGATAAACCATTTTTTATGATTTTTTTTCTAACCAAGACAATTTTTGTATGAAGTTGTTGGTCCCCAAATAAATATTTTACCAAATTGATTTTAGAGGTAGTGAAAACTCGTTCAAACATGTTCATTGGCATGTGTATCTGAGTTAGATCGGGAATTGAGGAAAGGTTCTCTTATACTGTTAAATGTTTTTTTCATGTTCACATAACACTGCACATTTATTACTTAGGGGTAGAGTTTCACTGTATGTGGTATCTATGTTAATATTTTACAGGGATATTTAATCATTTTATCACCGTTACAGCTGATCAAACCATTTACATGTTTATTTATCAAAGCAAGAACACTGTTTGATTGGTTATCTGATATAATTAAAGAACTCTCAAAGTTAAATATTGATAAAATATCATATTTCTGTTGTTCCATGTTTTAATTGGGGAAAACAATTAGTTTTGATGGTTTTGTTCAATTTCCAAACGTGACTTTAGTATCTACATTTGACCATGTAAGTACATATTAGTAGCAATTGGCATTTGTTGATATCAGTTAGTCTTTGTTTGCTTCTAAAAGTAACACATTTCAGCATAAACATTAGAGTTTTGTCCAGTATTCATTCAAAATAGTTGTCTACATTTACTAAATGAAAGGATCTTTTTTTACTCTTCAACCAACACATGTGTACTTTAAATGTGATCACGATTTACAACGATCATAAAGAAACTGCCCACAAACAGGTGTATGTAACCTTACTGAAACCGACCACAAACAGGTGTATTCATACAAACCTTACTGAAACAAAACTCAGTAACAATCTATCAATAATGCAGTGTTTCAGTACAGTTAAATTTGATTTGTTAATTGAAAATGGACATAAATGATGATGCACAGAAAAAATGTTGACAAATTTGAAAACATGGTTTAAAAGGGTAAGTACAAAAGATCCTAACAGGGTATGTTTTTAGAACTCTGGTTCAAGCATTTAAATCTAGGAAACTGAAGTAATATCAATTGTTCTGTTTGCCCCCAGCTTACAGTATTCAGTGTAGCTGTCATGCATAGCACATGTTTTGTACAGCAACCATCACGCACAATAACTGAACACATGTGACGGGGGTACCAGAAGGGGGAATCGGATGCTATGGTACCAGTTATGCATTTATAGAAATATGCAATACTTCATTTTTATCGATTTTATATTTTTAACTTTAAGATATTTTAAAACTTTGAATATATATATATTAGAAATCACTCCTCTCCCTTTTTGTCACAATCTCATTTCTTTCTTCCCGACACCCTCAGGCTGTTTGGTCCGATACCCCTAGGTACCCCGCTCACGGTCTGGAAGCTACATGTGTCTGGTTCAAGGATCTCACTGACATAAATGGTCATATGAATTATTAACGTGAATCTGATTAATATTTAATATTATGTTATGCATAAACTCATTATGCAATAACTGGCTAAGACTTTTTAAAATATATTTTCTCTTATGAAAACTTATGAGTTTCAGTCTTGTTTGTTTACATACCCTTAAAACGTTCACTTCAACAATTGGTGATGCAGTGTATTTTTTTTTTAGCTCATAGAGAGATATTGCAATACCTTGCCGTCCGTTGTCGGTTGTTGGTTGTCCATCCGCAAATTTTCTTTGAAATACTTCTAAAGAACCAAAAGGCTAATAAGAAGCTAGTTTAGTAGGAAGTATATCCCTATGGTCCACTAGTGGGTACTTCACAATACATTGTGCAATATTTGAATGTTCAAATACTCTTAAGTCTCTTAAAATAGAGAACAGAAAGGCCAAGAATCATGTCACTTGAGTAGTAGGTTCATGATGATATTTAGGAACTAAAACTTCTTAAAATCAATGATGATCTTGTACAAAGTCAACAAGGAGATGAATATACTATCAGTGATATCCCACAACAAAAGTCCGTCGATTCTAACATACCGCCGTACTTCCGGTAGGAAAATAGTCCGTCGATTCTCACATACCGCCGTACTTCCGGTAGGAAAAAGTCCGTCGATTCTAACATACCGCCGTACTTCCGGTAGGAAAATAGTCCGTCGATTCTAACATACCACCGTACTTTCGGTAGGAAAATAGTCCGTCGATTCTAACATGCCGCCGTACTTCGGTAGGAAAATAGTCCGTCGATTCTAACATACCGCCGTACTTCCGGTAGGAAAATAGTCCGTCGATTCTAACATACCGCCGTACTTCCGGTAGGAAAATAGTCCGTCGATTCTAACATACCGCCGTACTTCCGGTAGGAAAATAGTCCGTCGATTCTAACATACCGCCGTACTTCCGGTAGGAAAATAGTCCGTCGATTCTAACATACCGCCGCACTTCCGGTAGGAAAATAGTCCGTCGATTCTAACATACCGCCGTACTTCGGTAGGAAAATAGTCCGTCGATTCTAACATACCGCCGTACTTCCGGTAGGAAAATAGTCCGTCGATTCTAACATACCGCCGCACTTCCGGTAGGAAAATAGTCCGTCCATTTTAACATACTGCCGTACTTTCGGTAGGAAAATAGTCCGTCGATTCTAACATACCGCCGTACTTTCGGTAGGAAAATAGTCCGTCGATTCTAACATACCGCCGCACTTCCGGTAGGAAAATAGTCCGTCGATTCTAACATACCGCCGCACTTCCGGTAGGAAAATAGTCCGTCCATTTTAACATACTGCCGTACTTTCGGTAGGAAAATAGTCCGTCGATTCTAACATACCGCCGTACTTCCGCTAGGAAAAAATTCCGTCGATTCTAACATACCGCTGTACTTCCGGTAGGAAAATACGATCATTCTTAGTTATGCTAAAACCATTGCGTCCAAGCTTTTTAACTACAAGCAAACGTTAAAACAACGAAGTTAGATGACCAAAAAATAAATGCTCCCTTTATAACTATGGACCGGCTGGACGCCTAGTTACTATCCATTACCCACATTGTCAAACACGAGAGGTTTTTATGTAGGGTGCAGAGTAAAGAGAAAATCCGGATATCAGTCTTAATGCGACTTTCAAGGTACTTGTGGACTTTGAGGAAGACTGCGCCAAACAATAGGCAACACGAGAGTATGATGAGTTGGATTCACTTTCAGAGCGTGTTAAATCACGGAATAATCTAAGTCAGTGGTCAAATCTGTCCTAAAATGAAAACAAAACACACGTTTATATATATCCTACCAGAAGATTTGAGTCCCCGTATTGCAAAAAGGACAATAACGACAAGCAACAAAAGTATTAGTTCGGTGGTGAACTACGTTGTACAAGAGAATATCGATCTGTCAACAAAACCGATCTTCGAAATCCGAACTTGGAGTCGATGAAACTATTAACAAAAAAGAATTATATGAATACCCCTGGAAAAGTACACAGGGAATAAGTTCATGTGTTCTTGAAGTAAAACGCCTTCTGCTTCATATTAATTTTGAGAACGTTACATTGCATGTATGTTTAATATGAAGCAGTTTGTTTATGTTAAGCAAAATTAAACCAATTCTTCATATTAAACATACATGCAATGTAATGTCCATATATCGAGAACCGGGGAAGTGACAACAAAACAACAAGGCACTGTAACGAGATAATCAAATACATTGACCTCCATATCACACAACAAAATGGAAAGTTTCCAATGAGATCAGGATGGCGACCATATAATTTGTCTTCCTCATCCTAGACCACATGTCCGTCGATGCTACCACAAGTACTACTTTTAGAGAAAGTACCCCAATCATTTCTGTCAGTTACCATAAGCCCATTGCTTCGAATCTTTTCAACTGCATACAGACACTATAACAAGCCTTAGACTAACTCCTTTTCCAGCCTGTTCTACCTCTATACAACTACTGTCGGGTTGGACAGAAGTAACGGGCGATCTGAATATCATCCTTAATGTAACGTCACGACAGCTTTTCACACAGTCCAGAAGTATCGAGGGACTCTTACTATGAGTTAGAATGTGATTTCAATATACTGGTGGATTCTGTGGGAGACTACACCAGATAACGACTAAAGAAGATCAGTTTGAATATGATTCACTTCAGAGTGGGTTTGATTTGTCAGGTCCATCATTCAATGAAGAAGTAGCATCTTTAAATCCAAAATGAACTAAACCCACAAGTCTGTTTATCTTGACCAATATGTGCCGACTGTTTATCTTGACCAAGATGTGCCGACTGGTTATCTTGACCAAGATGTGCCGACTGGTTATCTTGACCAAGATGTGTCGACTGTTTATCTTGACTAAGATGTGCCGACTGGTTATCTTGACCAAGATGTGCCGACTGGTTATCTTGACCAAGATGTGCCTACTGTTTATCTTGACCAAGATGTGCCGACCACACTCAACGATTGCATATTAAGTATGCAGTTGTGTCGGCATTCAGCACATCTAATAATATGATGCTAATCCCTCAAACTCTCTACATTTCCTACTTGAAAAGATAACTACGGTTGATTGATAAACAATTTCTATTTGCATGGTCATGGCAGCTAATGCTTCTGTATGACCCTCTTTCGGGTGACTGAGTAATGATAAGGACGCGGACATGATTCGTTTCTAATGGACTCCGAAACTTGATAAGAATCCCTATAAATAATGTTATATCACTGGCTTCGTTAGTTGCCCAACCAAGTCATTATTCAAACTATTACCTTTCCTACTTGGTACCATCAAACCAGGGTCACCGTCGTATTGCGACAATTTACACTTCAGAAGGAGAATAAATGTAATGTAATGCAGGATAAGTCGAAGTTCTTGGAACCAAAAAAAGTATTCGACTTGTCCGCTGGTTCGACGCTACCGAAATGTATAGTGTAAGTCAAAATATCATTTCAAAAATATTTCTTCTATCAGAGCATCTGACGTTTCCACAATCTTGAGTAAAGCATTCGTTTTTTATTATTTCTTTTCATAGAAAGGCGAACGGCAATATGAAAACACGACTAAATCCACGAAGAAATATACCGAAAAATGATTAAGTTCCTGGTAGCCAAATGTCTTGTTGAGTTAGATGGTAAAATATTCCAGCAGACTGTAGGCTTTCCCTCGAGAACAAACTATGGCCTTCCCCTCGCCGATATTTTTGTTATATAAGGTTGAACTAGATGAGGAAAGTATAAGGACTAATGACTAGCTTTGCCATGCCCTTTAATTTAACTTTCAAAAAATAACAATGTGCTGTCTTTAAAAAACAAGAAGTGTACAGAATATACATATCCTCATAAGGACATAACATAAACCTCTTCATCGCCCGCTTACCTCGACTTTTACTTACAGCACATCTAAAAGGGAGGTCTCCTAGTGATCAGTTCGATAAGCGGGACGATTTTGATCGTAAACGTTCCTTTTCTTGATATTAACATCCCATTTTCCTAAACTTGCGGTGTTTATGAAAGATCTAAAACATAAAGGAATTGAACGTGTCGCAGCTCATTCTGTTAATCAAGTACGGATCTCTATCTCCCTGCTGTAAAAACCTTTGTATCAAGTTCAGCTTCCTTAGATCGACAAGAATTTTGGGCGATGTTAGTTCCATTGGAAGACCAATAATCTGTTGATGGATATTTTTCAACAGATCTAACAAGCATGATGTCGTTGAAGCATAATTATAACAGTTTTGACCATTATCACTGATAATGCTAGACTTAGTATCCACTTCTTGTCTAGATGCTCAATCTGTGTTTCGGACAGTCCCGATATCCTGCTACCTGACAAAGATTTCAGTGCTTCCAGGATCAAAGTCTTGTAACTTCGTGATAGGTTATTTGTGACCTACGTGAACTCATGAATTTTAAGACAGAAGACATGACGGGTGCCACGTGAGGTGCCGGACATCATGTTGGATCACATTGTTTCTCCTCACATTTTCCTGGACGTTCACGTCTTTCGCTTTCCAGTCTCTTCACTTCCAGGTGACCCTGCGTGTTGATCTTGATTTAAAGTATATCTTCCGTGTGATAACGTCATGATATCTATAACATATATCTACTGTATCTAAAACAATAACATGAATAACTCCTGAAATGTTTATCGAAGAAGACAGATGATGTATGTCAGTTTCTGATTGGTCGGCAAGGACTGTTGTGGTTTATTCGATAGCAATTCGTGTAAAGATGTGTTTAAAGACATTTGGCAAATTTTGCATGTGATATGACTCTGCTTAGAGCAGTCTCGGAGAGAATCTTGAGTAAAAGTCTGTATAGACATGTATGTGGAAGTTTCTCTGAGGGCGCCCGATAAATTTAAATAATGTAACTATAAGCACATTGTAACTACATGTAATTGATGGCAGACTTAAATGATAGTTGGTTTGTGTCAAAGAAAAAAGCAAGAATGTTTTTAAATATTTCTTTATTTCTTTATAAATATTGCATATATCTTTATGTAAATATATTATTCACTCATTCCCTTTCACAATATATTACATAGTATTAAGTATACAAACATATTTTGGCACCATGTTTTCACATGTACATTGCATGCATTTAAAAAACATTATTTGAGCATAGGACACATTTATTATTTAAACTACAAATATCAAAAAGGTTTCGAAACGCAAAAAGCCTTGAAGGGTCCCTGCCCCCTTGAATGCAAGCCACCGGAGAATTCCCCTATATTTTTGATACATACGATAGTCTCCTCTTTATTTTGTTTTTAAGGTAACTGTAGAGGGACTTAGACATTGAATATCCATTGATACGGTAACTCAGTTGGTTAGAGCGACAGTATATTAAACCAGGGTTTAATATCCAGGGTTTGAACCCTGGTCAAGCCACTTTCTTCTTTTCTTTTCACAATCAGAACACTGTCGTTGGTTAATTGTTTTGTTTATTTCACCTGAGTGTTTTCTGTGTAAGGAGTATACAAGCTATAGTCATGCAGAGGAAGTTTTAAATGTATACTATCAGTTTTGGCAGTGGTTTAGTTATCCTGAAATATTTGTCAGACGACACAGCAGCATTTGTCTCGGTGATCCAACGTACACAACGGGATATCGTGGAACACGGGACTACACCAACGTGTTTAGTGGGAGCTAGTATCAATATAGACTAATTCATTGGCTTGATCAATTAGGAACGACGAATAATTGTGAAGCTTGTCGCCGGTATGAAGTCAACATGTTTAAGTGACTTGAGTAAGAATAATACTTTATTAACCCTTTCCCCCTATGCAACTTTAGTAGACTCTACCATGCATTGATCTGGATGAGTCCAATATGGTCTACAGTGGTGAAAGGGTTAACTAAAGCATTTGAAACTTTGTAGTGAGGACAATAAAATGCAATCAGTACAGAATACCAAAATGTAAACAAAGCAGCAATTGTAATTTAAAATCGATAAAACTGGTGCAACAAAATACAAAGGTCAAAGCAATATCATGCATTAATGTAATTTTGTGGAACATATTATAACAATAATATCATATTCATTTGCGCGTTTTGCAGGTTTGAAGTATTGATCGATATGTTCACATAAAAAGTTGATTTTAAACACTCAGTTGTCTTCTGAAATTTGGCACAGTTATCTATGAAATGTAAACTTTATTTATTTTACAACAATTAGGAAACACGTTATCTGTAGGTGTATGATATCGTTCTAACTAACCCGACTTTCCTCTGGCCCTAACACCAAACGTAGACATTTTGACATACAGATGTCTGGTGTGGGTTAGGGTTAAAATGTCTAAGTCTGGTGTTAGGGCCAGAGGAAACTCGGGCGTCGTTCTAACCATACATATAACGATACATATTTTAACGTCGCAAAACACAACGACGACATTGTCTATTTTTATTTCTTGAAACAAAAATATTCCATTGATGGATCATGTTAATCTTTCAAGTTGTGGAACGTGCTGGCGGTCACCCATCCAACTACTGACCACGCTCGACTTTGCTGAGCTAGTGAGCGTTTCTCCGGGTTATAATGCATCACTGGTACAGCTAACTTGCCTGTAAGGCAGTATTTTCCCCTCATATTCCTTGGCTGTTACAGTTGGTACAAGTGGTCATTTTATTAAAGTATACCTATACCAGAGCGTCAATCACCACAAGGACAAACTTTGAGTTTAAAAGTCGATACAATTGATTAACAAGGGGTACTAAAACATCCCAAAAATGGAATACATCTCCAACTTCCACCTCTTATAAAGGTCATTAAGCTACTTAGTTCAAGAGATAAAGCACAACGGTTATATCGGTCAAATAATGAACATGTACTCATATAATAGAATGGTACCAAAATAGCTTGTAGGACAATTTGTGTTCTGTTAACACTGGTAGTTAATCGCTGCCGTTAACGTATATAACGTAAGACTTTACAGCTTAGTTCAGACCTGTTACACTTTCAACCATGTTGGTCTAAACTAAATCCAGACTTTTATAAGCATGGTATAGACCTGTTACGCTTAAACTGAGGTTGATCTGAACTGAAGATGAATGACGTACCCTGACTTCATGAGTATAGTACACATATATTACATTTTAGCGAGGTTAGTCTGAACTAATGGCGATTAATTTATCCAGACATGTATGTATACAGTTTGACTCCTTACACCTCGAGCAAGTGTAGTCTGGATTGAATATGTCTCTTATTTTATAGAGCACATACAAATGTTAACATGTATACTGTTACATGATCACGTGATAATCTTTATATGATGATAACCTCTCCATCGTCATCATCTAGGTAGGAGGGAGATAGTTGTCTTTGTTGTCTAGGATCATTGTTTTGTCCTATCGGATATTGTAAGGGGACATTACTCTGATGTGACATGTATGTTTGATTTGGTTCTTTGGCGGCACGTTGATACACTACGGGGGATTGTGTCACTGGTTTAATTGGAATTGGTCTTTGTTGTGGTGCTGTATTAACGGGAGAGTCTCTCGGGTATTGTGCTAAATTGCTCTCTGTGTAAATGTGAGGCACGCCATTCTGGTCGAATAATACTACGGGACTCGACTGAGGAGCATATCCTCCATTATGAACAATGTTTGTATTTTGTGGAACCGGATCCAGATACATGGCTGACTCACGATTGTGATGGTTTGCCAGGAGGTATAGTTGATTTGGACTGGTGCCTTGTCCAGGCATATGACTACTCTCCGGCTGACTTACGGGTTTGAATTGATGAGGTGACGTGCTTATGTGGTGGTCCTGTGGTAATGCATGCAGATACATAGCCTGCTGCTGTTCTACCGGAGGAGGCTGCAGTTGAGGACTTTGTAGATGTGTACTGGGATGATGTACAAACTGAAGATTGGAGAGCTGCTCAGGACTTATCCCAGGAAGAGTCTGAGGTCTATTCGCCCTAAACACCTCGGTACTGTTAATCGGTAGAGGTGCATGCTCAGGTGATTTGATTGGGTTACTAGTATCACGGCTTTGCGGCTGTAATGATCTTCTCTGCAATGTCGAATTCTGGGGGGAATTGGTGTTTGCTTCAAACGGTCCCGTCAACTCGGCTGTGTTTATCGACAGAGGTATATTTTCAGGCGGTTGCATTGGGTTATAAGCATTACGGTTTTGCGCCTGTAACAATCTCCTCTGCAACGTCGAATTCTGGAGCGGGTTTGCGTTTGCTTCAACCGCTCCTCTCAACTCCAAATAGCTTGGAGGAGGGGTAGCCAACACATCCTCGTCCACCAAAGCCAGTTCTTTGGCTGAGACATAGTTCAGATGCGTACGGTCTCCGAGACTCGAAGGACCGGAAGTATCCGACATTCCTGAACTGTTTTTCTCGGTAGCGCGACTTCCTCTAGACGGTACACTACTTGCATCTCCACCGGAACCTGAAGCTGATGATGACGCCGTTCTTGGGGCAGTTGGTTTTGTCAGATCAGGTAGACTTTGAACTACGTCCGAATATTCAACTGAGGAAGTTTTCTTGGTCGTAAGACTACTAGAATCACCACACGACCCATCCCTGAAGTCTCTTGAATTGAAATTATGCGTTTCGAAACCTTGATTTGAATTCCCGCGCGAGCTACCGATATCTTCATACATATTATCCAAACTTCGGCTGCTGGTTGTATGACGACTTTGCACTGAAAATATAAGCAAAAAGGGCTCAAAAGAATATAAATTACAGATGTATTTTAAAACATATTTGGTATTTTTCTTTAGGCAACGTTTTTTAATAATTACGAAACACTTCTTCTGCTTTGTTCATGTAAAGTCATTGCTGAAGGTTAAACAGCGTCTTATGTAGCGGCGTTATTATACATAAAACACTGCTACAATGTACGTGTACATCAGGGTGACTAGTTAGAATTAAATGAACCTGTTAATTATGAAACTGATTTGTAGTTTTGATTTATATGCAATAATATACTGTAGAGACTTACTAGACATTTTCTGGGAGGAAATCTGCTTGTTTGTAGTGTGTTGACGAAACAGTAGGACAATGAGGAGGAGAAGAACGACGAACATCAGGCCAATGACGACACCCATCACTATAATATCGGGCCCAGCGGAGTCGTCCGTAGGGGCAGACGTTTGAGTGACAGGCCTATCAGTGGCGGGGGCCATTGTCGTGTTGTTGGCGGGAGGGGCGAGCTGGCAGATATTACTACACAAGTCAGGTTTGCAGGTGGCCTTGACATCGAAGGCTTGCACGGGGTTACCAAATGAGTCGTAAAATTTGATTTGGTCCAGTTCTAAGTTAAGATGTCCTTCCTCGCTAAAGGTCCCAACCTAAAAAAGTCAAATAAAGACTCAGTTATGCTAATACAGATATCGCCGTTAAGCAACGTTAAAAAACAGTTTCAATATTGTAAGACGTCAAAACTAAATTTCATTTAAAAGCTGCTGCTTACCTTCTTGTAAACGTATTTATTATCCTGCTGATGTTGTATGTTAAATATAGAGAGACCCATAAAACCATTTCCATCATCCTTGAATAGTTTGAATGGAGTCCCTTCCACTTGTGTTAGTTTGACATTTTTGATGGCGTTCGTCAGCTGCTCTGCAAATGCTCTGTCAACAGTTTGCGTCATACATATGGTTGATTTATTGCAGCCTGTCCAAATAGCGTTAACGGCGTGGCTTATGTGCACCACGCGCTGGTAATCACTCAAGTGGGAAGCGTAGGTTTGATTTATTCTCGCGTTCATTGAACAGTCGTTTGAAACTCTGTTTGTAAATCTCTTGTCAATTGACCACGGGAAGTCACATTTCAAGAGATTTTCCCACAAATGCTCTACCCAGGGCAGCCCTGTATCGTTCTGAGGCGAAATGGACATGAGATACTTTTGTAAGTAGTTGTCTGTGTGGAAAGTCGTGTCTGTCTGGAAGACGAGCGATCCTCTGCTCTTTGGTCCGGTCTGTTGTGTGATCAGATCAGGATCTTTACCCCATGCCTCGCTGGCTATGAATATATACGAATCCTCGAAATCGTCCAACATTTCCTTTGCCACTGTAGAAATGCCATAAAATACTACGACATCGACTACGTTCTGTTGAAGTGTCTCCTCGATCTGTGGGTACTTCAGGTAATTACCAGTCACTTTTTGTTTGTTGATGATACATATCCCGTTATCGTTAGCCTTTTTCTCTACATCCAATATCCCATTATATCCGTAAGCGTCATCCAGATAAATTGCACCAACGAATGAAAAATCGAGATATGTCAGGACGTCAACGATTCCGTCCACTTGGAGTTTATCGCTCGGCACGGTCCGTAGGAAATATGGGTACATGCGTCTGTTATCTAGGAAGGAAGAAGAAGCTCCATAGGATACCATGGGTATATTGAGATGCGTCAAAAGATCGGCAACAACCAGGGTGACGTCACTCGACACAGCACCAACTGCAAATCGGACCTTCGACATGTCTATGATTTGTTCGGACCCAGACGTTTTAAACTTTAACTTTCTCTTACCACTGAACAGTTCTGTCAAGAAGTGGGAAATGTTCAGAGATGAATAACAATCGTCCAGAGCTAATCCTCCGATGCGCTTTCCACCTATTAGAGGCAACTGTTTAATGGTTTGTATAAAAGCTAGAGCGGTGACGATAGCCTGGTCGTCGTCTCTGTAACCCCCACAGCCAAAGTCACCTTGGGACTCCCGTATAGAGAACAGTCCCAATATTATAATATCACCATCCACGTAACCGAACTCTACTTCCTCTTCCTGAACACAAGGGCCACACTCGTCTTTGCATATTGAAAACATGTTATTTGCGACATGAAAATTTGGGCTCAAATATCCGATCTGAAAATATGTAACAACAGTTATTAATATACAGCTAGATATTTGAATGTTTAAAAAAGTACTTATGAAATGTGACAAAAAACGTGTATATTTTCGTACTTTAGTGCATATTCTAAAACTCAGAGACTGTAACATATTTAATATAGCTTAAACTGTATATCACTGAGACCAACTAGTTAATTTACTCAAGTTATTGAATATTGAATAAATGCAAATGATTATAGATAATTTATTTTGATATAGATTATTATTTTAAGTTTTTGAATTACTCTCACACAGCAAATACCGGTCTACAATTACACAATCACACTTCTTACCAAAAGTGTTAATAAAATCGCTATTCGATATATATAACTAAAGTATGATTTAGACGGCGACCATTGGAAAAACACAATTAAAAGAAGACCAGATGTTCCAGAAGGGTTAGCGTCTTCGCTTCATCGACGACGAGCATAATCAGATTACCCTTATGTCACACACAGGAATAACCTATTTCCCCATGAGATCATGATGGCGACAATAAACGCTATGCATTAATTTGTCTCTTAGGAAACTTGTCGTAAATATGTCAGGAAGCAGTCAACATATATCCTTAACCGTTACACAATTACACTGATCAAACCTCACATTTTCACACTGAGCTTACCTTATCAAATACCACCCTGGTAGTGCTGCTATTGTATTTGAAGAAATTAACCATTTCTGTTCCGTCTATATGGAAGTGCCGATCCATGATCATGATAGAAGTATTCAAGGATGACAGTTCTTGTGGTAAGTGTGTAAAACTGGAATGAAGAGGTATGGAAGTAGATTTTAATTTGTCCATGACCAGAAGATGTAATTTTTTATCCTGAAGTGCTAGACACACGCCACTCTCAT
The DNA here is from genome assembly GCF_002113885.1 of Mizuhopecten yessoensis. Lineage (NCBI taxonomy): Eukaryota > Metazoa > Mollusca > Bivalvia > Pectinida > Pectinidae > Mizuhopecten > Mizuhopecten yessoensis. The sequence continues at coordinate 1,276,902 of NW_018406720.1, read as the reverse complement.
TTCCACAATGTTCATAATGCACACGTTTAATAGCGGACGCTAGTGCCATCACGGCGATCACGGCGCTGACTGAGTTGATGTCCTGTCGGAAGCCTTGCTCCACAGTGAGCCGGTTACAGTTGTGCCCACAGTCAGGGTACACTTTGGCCATATACTTGTCCAACCAAGGGGAATAACTGCCGTCGGGATCTGCACTAAGTAATCTATCAATAAAGTAGTTTTTAAATGTACTCAAGTTGACAACATCGTGCGGCGATACCGTTAACATAAATATATCTAATTTATCCGCCGATTTCTCAATCATTGATATAATATCCGAGTCTGTTTTGATGTCGGCTAACATGATCCACTGTAGACTCCTAGCCTGTGTGCTCTTCTCGTCTATAATACTCTGTATGATGTGTCTGACCGCGACAGTCCCTCCAACATAAACCACTCCCATCTGTTCTAGGAGAGTATGACTCTGTTGATTTTCGAGATAGTTTATGAGTTTTTTTACCTCCGTTTTCACTATGTTTACATCTTTTGTGTATTTTATAGATATTTCCTTTATCCCTCCTACACACACTTTAGTTTCTTTCCGTTGTAATTCAAACTCTTCTAGATATAATTTTCCAATATCTTCATCCGTGTGAACAATGACCACGTAATACCACCTAAGGGTCGCCATCAGCTGGAAGGCCGCCTGTGACAAAACAATTTATTTATTTTTACAAGTTTGTTGTCTGTGTAATATGTAATATGCATGGCGTAACATTACAAGTAAAATAAAATCAGACATTATAAGCGTTAAGACACAGAGAGGGCACTTTAATTTAGAGAGTCGACACGAAAAGACAACGAGAAATCATGAATGGAAGGTCGGGAAACTGATTAAAATATTTCGACGTCGTTTGTACATTATAGTCGAAATGTAAATTTATAATTACCGTAAATGAAACAATAAAACAGGTTTCACATTAAATTTAAACTATAAATGTATGTTTAGCATAAGGCAAAAACAGATCGATCATTTAAAAATGGCATGCATTTAATTTTTATAAACCTATATAAACGAACTGGTAAATAAGAATATACTACGAAGTACTTCATCAAAATTGCAATTGGGACCACAGTTCCACAGACAAAAATAACTCCCCTGAAATATTTTGAACAAAAGACTTGTAATAACGTTATATTGTAAAGCTAAAAATGTGTAAAAGCTCACTATGACTATGTAAAGCGACTTTGTGTGAACAGTTCTTTACATCTACTAACGATGTTTTTATATTAGCTGTTAAAAAGTTGAAAACTAAGCTCGGAGAACATTATGCACAACTTGGATACATATTTATCTACGTCTTAATACCTATTAGTAAAACTCTGTATCAGTTTCTTATCATACTGTTGCCTTATACTTCATCTTTTTGTGTTAATTTGTGTGTAATCACCTCGAACGTTTTTGTCGTAGCTAATATAAACTAAGTGACAGGTGATTTTCATAAGAACATTTTATGCATAGTTTATGGGAAATGCTTGATTGATACGATGGCCATGTTTAATTCATATCTTACCTACTACACCATACCTGTGGGTTTTCTACACTAACACTACGATGTTATACATATCAAAATATGTATGATCAGGTTACATAACCGCCCTTAAGGAGACACAATATGCGCACTCTGACACGTGGATTTTGAGAGTTTATAAAATCAAGGAAGTTATTGACTACTTCTATTTTAACAACCTTATGTATTTGTATTTCTTTTTCTAGCATGAATGGGAGTGGCTTCGTGAGTACAAAGTTCATGACCAATACAACATCTGCTCTAGTTGTTCATGAAATTTATAATCCAACCTTATTTCTAACTGCAAGATCGCATTTTTTTTAAATGTTTGAAAAGTCATTCAGATTTTGGATTTTACTAAGAAAATGTTATAAGTGGGCATTTGGATATTTCTTATTTAACATCCACGTCAACACATGGACAAAATTGATCCGAAAAGACAACGACAACAACAAGGTAGACATCATATGCTCTATAAGGTAAAATAGGTAACCTAGGTAAATTGTAGATAACCATCGGGCTCCCATCCTGATGTATCCCTTCAACCTTACCCCTATATCGACAAAATTGATCCGAAATAGACAACACATTTATATTTTTAATACAAGGAGAATACTACTCTTTAAGTGCATGTTTTTACTTGTTAAATAGGAATATACTTTTTTATACTGCTCTTTAATAAAAGTTTGTAAACAATCCTCGATCAAAATCTACACGTGACATAAAATATATCATGTAATGTAGATCGTGTCACAACTATAAAAATTCAGAATGAGAAGACGAAGCTGTTTTTTAAGGCTTTGTTTCACTAATATAATAGATCATTTAGAGATCCACTTTTACTAATTTAATAGATGAGTTACAAATTCAGGTCAACTCAATTACATATATGCACGCGCATTTCAAACTAAGGAAAACAAGAATGGGTTTCTATAAACGTAGATTTATATCGTCACATTAATCACTCACAGAGGAATGCTACATAACGACAGGCTAGAGGTTGATATTGCATGTTAACTAGTTCTCTACTCAGTCACTGACTTGGGGGGTTGATAGTGCATGTTAACTAGTTCTCTATTCCGTCACTGACTAGGGGTAAATAGTGCATGTTAATTAATTCTCTACTCAGTCACAGACTTGGGGGGTTGATATTGCATGTTAACTAGTTCTCTACTCAGTCACTGACTTGGGGGGGTTGATATTGCATGTAACCAAGTTCTCTATAAGTCACTGACTGGGGGTAAATAGTGCATGTTAACTAATTCTCTACTCCGTCACTGACTGGGGTTGATATTGTTAACTAGTTCTCTACTCAGTCACTGGCTGGGGTACCTAGTGTTATGTAGTTCTCTACTGAGTCACTGACTGGGGGTACCTAGTGTTATGTAGTTCTCTACTGAGTCACTGACTGGGGGTTAATAGTGCATGTAACCAAGTTCTCTATAAGTCACTGACTGAGGTTGATATTGTTAACTAGTTCTCTACTCAGTCACTGACTGAGGGTTGATAGTGCGTGCTAACTAGTTCTCTACTCCGTCACTGACTTGGGTTGATATTGTTAACTAGTTCTCTACTCAGTCACTAACTGAGGGTTGATAGTGCATGCTAACTAGTTCTCTACTCCGTCACTGACTGGGGGTTGATAGTGTTATCAGTTCTCTACTCCGTCACTGACTGGGGATTGATAGTGTTATCTAGTTCTCTACTGAGTCACTGACTGGGGATTGATAGTGTTATCTAGTTCTCTACTGAGTCACTGACTGGGGATTGATAGTGTTATCTAGTTCTCTACTGAGTCACTGACTGGGGATTGATAGTGTTATCTAGTTCTCTACTGAGTCACTGACTGGGGATTGATAGTGTTATCTAGTTCTCTACTGAGTCACTGACTGGGGATTGATAGTGTTATCTAGTTCTCTACTGAGTCACTGACTGGGGATTGATAGTGTTATCTAGTTCTCTACTCAGTCACTGACTGGGGGTTGATAGTGTTAACTAGTTCACTACTCAATATCAAATCCACTATTGAAAGTCAGTCCTGACAATGAATACATGTACCACTATTTTTTGAGATATCGCCAATCAGACACAAAATATTTAATGCTGAACTATCCCATCCATGATACTAGTGGGTTACGCTTGCTTACGCTCTCTGCACCCCTGGAATATGTCTGGACAAAATCGAAGCTTCGTACCCTACATCGTGTTGATGATAAAGTTCCAATAGTTTCTTTTTTGATGTACACCAAAACAACTGCGCTGCAGCGTAACGGTGATCTTGACTGACTTTGAAGCTGGTTGTGTTGTAGCTCCTCTGTAATCGTCAAAGGTCAGATATCAGCCCAGCGATTGGTCAGGATGTTTTAACCTATGAAAGAGCTAGTCGTGTGCCTTCAATTTTGCCATGACATATTCAAGGGGTTGAGAGCGTAAGTGAGCGTAACCGAGGAGTATCGAGGATGGAACTATGTTCTATTTATAGATTTTCACGCTGTATGTTCAAATACTACTGAAAGGATCGGTTTTTACTACTACAAACTACAATTGAAGGTATTTGTTATCAATTATTTGCCTGCTTCTACGCTAGAAGTGACATAGTCTCTTTGTTACTCAGTTTAATTGATCCATTGCGACCTATATAATTTAACAGAAGACAAAATGGCAGAAAACGCGCACCCTGAGGATCTGCTCCACTATTTTTGGGGGTTCATAATGTCTTTACTTTAGTTTTGGTGTCTCCTCAGCTCCTGTTGTTTAATTTCTTATCGACATTTGAGTTTAGATTTGCCTTCCTAGTTTGACGCGTATTTGTTATTTTTTACGTGTGCTTCTGTTATAGAAAGCGACTTTGCATATTATCGAATACAAATGTTTTGTTTGCAAAGCAAGTTATTTCTCTTCACTTCCTTGTCTGAGTCATATATGATCATTTTTACATTTTACTATAAAGTGGCTTTTTTCATTCCCTCTTACATATGCATCTTACATTTGAATATGACATACATTTTATATTTGCATATGAAGAAAAGCGTGTTACTACAGTACTGTGTATCATTGCTGTATCACGGGTTATTTAGAACGTGAACGATATATCTGACCGACTTTCACAGTTTATAAGTCATCATTTTACTACCCGTACCGATCCGTGCAACGAAAATGTAAAACACGTATTCAAAAATGGTATTTAAAAATAATCTTCCATCAACGACTCGTTAAAATAAGTGCAGAATTCTAAAGTGATAACATACGGGGGGAATATATCTTGCCTAGTTGTATTTTCGTTACAAAGTTACAAAATGGATAATGTATGGACAAGTTACGTATTAATACTTTTTCGAGAGAAATAACGCCAAAAACTCATTGCATTTAAAAAATACAATAAGTCTGGACTAGTTGTGTTTAAGTAGTATACAAGGGAGACCATCTGGACTAGTTATACTAACTAACAGTATTTTAGAAGCGTATTAATGATACAGCGTCTGAACAAGTAGTTTTTAGTAGTTGATCGAGGGGAACTGACAACTGAACAAGTAGTTTTTAGTAGTTGATCGAGGGGAACTGACAACTGAACAAGTAGTTTTTAGAAGTTGATCGAGGGGAACTGACAACTGAACAAGTAGTTTGTAGTAGTTGATCGAGGGGAACTGACAAATGAACAAGTAGTTTTTAGAAGTTTATCGAGGGGAACTGACAACTGAACAAGTAGACTTTAGTAGTTGATCGAGGGGAACTGACAACTTAACAAGTAGTTTTAAGTAGTTGATCGAGGGGAACTGACAAATGAACAAGTAGTTTTTAGAAGTTTATCGAGGGGAACTGACAACTGAACAAGTAGACTTTAGTAGTTGATCGAGGGGAACTGCCAACTGACCATGTATTTTTTAGTAGTTGATCGAGGGGAACTGACAACTGAACGAGTAGTTTTTAGTAGTCGATCGAGGGGAACTGACAACTGAACGAGTAGTTTGTAGTAGTTGATCGAGGGGAACTGACAAATGAACAAGTAGTTTTTAGAAGTTTATCGAATTGATAGTGTTATCTAGTTCTCTACTGAGTCACTGACTGGGGATTGATAGTGTTATCTAGTTCTCTACTCAGTCACTGACTGAGGTTTGATAGTGCATGCTAACTAGTTCTCTACTCCGTCACTGACTGGGGTTTATATTGTTAACTAGTTCTCTACTCAGTCACTGACTGAGGTTTGATAGTGCATGCTAACTAGTTCTCTACTCCGTCACTGACTGGGGGTTGATAGTGTTATCAGTTCTCTACTCCGTCACTGACTGGGGTTTATATTGTTAACTAGTTCTCTACTCAGTCACTGACTGAGGTTTGATAGTGCATGCTAACTAGTTCTCTACTCCGTCACTGACTGGGGGTTGATAGTGTTATCAGTTCTCTACTCCGTCACTGACTGGGGGTTGATAGTGTTATCAGTTCTCTACTCCGTCACTGACTGGGGTTTATATTGTTAACTAGTTCTCTACTCAGTCACTGACTGAGGTTTGATAGTGCATGCTAACTAGTTCTCTACTCCGTCACTGACTGGGGGTGATATTGTTAACTAGTTCTCTACTCAGTCACTGACTGAGGTTTGATAGTGCATGCTAACTAGTTCTCTACTCCGTCACTGACTGGGGTTTATATTGTTAACTAGTTCTCTACTCAGTCACTGACTGAGGTTTGATAGTGCATGCTAACTAGTTCTCTACTCCGTCACTGACTGGGGGTTGATAGTGTTATCAGTTCTCTACTCCGTCACTGACTGGGGGTGATATTGTTAACTAGTTCTCTACTCAGTCACTGACTTGGGGGGTTGATAGTGCATGTTAACTAGTTCTCTATTCCGTCACTGACTAGGGGTAAATAGTGCATGTTAATTAATTCTCTACTCAGTCAGGGGAACTGACAACTGAACGAGTAGTTTTTAGTAGTCGATCGAGGGGAACTGACAACTGAACGAGTAGTTTGTAGTAGTTGATCGAGGGGAACTGACGTTGATCGAGGGGAACTGACAACTGAAAAAGTAGTTTTTAGTAGTTGATCGAGGGACCAAGTAGGTTTTAGTAGTTGATCGAGGGAAACTGACAACTTAACAAGTAGTTTTAAGTAGTTGATCGAGGGGAACTGACACCTGAACAAGTAGTTTTTAGTAGTTGATCTAGGGGAACTGACAACTGAACAAGTAGACTTTAGTAGTTGATCGAGGGGAACTGACGTTGATCGAGGGGAACTGACAACTGAACGAGTAGTTTGTAGTAGTTGATCGAGGGGAACTGACAAATGAACAAGTAGTTTTTAGAAGTTGATCGAGGAGAACTGACAACTGACCAAGTAGTTTTTAGTAGTTGATCGAGAGGAACTGACATCTGAACAAGTAGGTTTTAGTAGTTGATCGAGGGAAACTGACAACTGAACAAGTAGTTTGTAGTAGTTGATCGAGGGGAACTGACAAATGAACAAGTAGTTTTTAGTAGTTGATCAAGGGGAACCGACAACTGAACAAGTTGTTTCTAAAGTTGATCGAGGGGAACTGACAACCAAGAAGTTTTTAGTAGTTGATCGAGGGGAAGTGACAACTGGACAAGGCGTTTTTAGTAGTTGATCGAGGGGAACCGACAACTGAACAAGTTGTTTCTAAAGTTGATCGAGGGGAACTGACAACTTAACAAGTAGATTTTAGTAGTTGATCGAGGGGAACTGACAACTTAACAAGTAATTTTTAGAAGTTGATCGAGGGGAACTGACAACCGAACAAGTAGTTTGTAGTAGTTGATCGAGGGGAACTGACACCTGAACAAGTAGTTTTTAGAAGTTGATCGAGGAGAACTGACAACTGACCAAGTAGTTTTTAGTAGTTGATCTAGGGGAACTGACAACTGAACAAGTAGACTTTAGTAGTTGATCGAGGGGAACTGCCAACTGAACAAGTAGTTTTTAGTAGTTGATCGAGAGGAACTGACATCTGAACAAGTAGTTTTTAGTAGTTGATCGAGGGGAACCGACAACTGAACAAGTTGTTTTTAAAGTTGATCGAGGGGAACTGACAACTGAACAAGTAGTTTTTAGAAGTTGATCGAGGGGAACTGACAACTGACCAAGTAGGTTTTAGTAGTTGATCGAGGGGAACTGACAATTTAACAAGTAGTTTTTAGTAGTTGATCGAGAGGAACTGACAACTGAACAAGTAGTTTTTAGTAGTTGATCGAGGGGAACTGACAACTGACCAAGTAGGTTTTAGAAGTTGATCGAGGGGAACTGACAACTGACCAAGAAGGTTTTAGTAGTTGATCGAGGGGAACTGACAATTTAACAAGTAGTTTTTAGTAGTTGATCGAGAGGAACTGACATCTGAACAAGTAGTTTTTAGTAGTTGATCGAGGGGAACCGACAACTGAACAAGTTGTTTTTAAAGTTGATCGAGGGGAACTGACAACCAAGAAGTTTTTAGTAGTTGATCGAGGGGAACTGACAATTTAACAAGTAGTTTTTAGTAGTTGATCGAGAGGAACTGACAGTTGATCGAGGGGAACTGACAACTGAACAAGTAGATTTAAGTAGTTGATCGAGGGGAACTGACAACTGAACAAGTAGATTTTAGAAGTTGATGGAGGGGAACTGACAACTGACCAAGTAGTTTTTTAGAAGTTGATCGAGGGGAACTGACAACTGAACAAGTAGTTTTTGGAAGTTGATCGAGGGGAACTGACAAATGAACAAGTAGTTTTTAGAAGTTGATCGTGGGGAACTGACAACTGACCAAGTAGGTTTTAGTAGTTGATCGCGGGGAACTGACAACTGAACAAGTAGATTTTAGAAGTTGATCGAGGGGAACTGACATCTGAACAAGTAGTTTTTAGAAGTTGATCGAGGGGAACTGACATCTGAACAAGTAGTTTTTAGAAGTTGATGGAGGGGAACTGACAACTGACAAAGTAGTTTTTTAGAAGTTGATCGAGGGGAACTGACATCTGAACAAGTAGTTTTTAGAAGTTGATCGAGGGGACCTGACAACTGACCAAGTAGTTTTTAGTAGTTGATCGAGTGGAACTGACAACTGAACAAGTAGATTTTAGTAGTTGATGGAGGGGAACTGAACTGACAACTGACCAAGTAGTTTTTTAGAAGTTGATGGCGGGGAACTGACAACTGAACAAGTAGACTTTAGTAGTTGATCGAGGGGAACTGACAACTGACCAAGTAGTTTTTTAGAAGTTGATCGAGGTGAACTGACAACTGAACAAGTAGTTTTTAGTAGTGGATCGAGGGGAACTGACAACTGAACAAGAAGATTTTAGTAGTTGATGGAGAGGAACTGACAACTGAACAAGTAGATTTAGGTAGTTGATCGAGGGGAACTGACAACTGAACAAGTAGATTTAAGTAATTGATCGAGGGGAACTGACAACTGAACAAGTAGTTTTTAGTAGTTGATCGAGAGGAACTGACAACTGAACAAGTAGATTTTAGTACTTGATCGAGGGGAACTGACAACTGAACAATGTTAGTACTCAAATATAGATATACAGTTTTTGGTTAAATCAATGTTTCATGAATTTGACTGGGATAGGTAGGCGATTTAAGTGAATCGGGTGGAACTGACTTTCATTGTTTAAATTCTTTAGCTATCGAATTGATGGAATAGTCTGTCTTTGTCTATTTTTACATCAGACATTCTTTAACTGTGAAATAAGTGGTGTTTATTGGTGTCAATAACCCTTCGTAACTATGGTGATTGTATTACATTACACGGGAACCATTGAGTACAGTACTACCCATACCTTTACTTCTTCTTTAAAGGATGGAACAGTAAACAGGATATTGTCTTTCAATTCCAAGGTCGGAGATCGCGCATGCCCGCTGATAAATGGGGTGTCTGGTTCTACGACATCCGCTAAGGCCATGGAAGCTTCAACGGTCGTCATAGCTATGATTCCTTAACGGATGAAAGTGTTAATTAGCATTCAAGAAAAATTACTTTTCGAAGTCAATTTCTCATTATTGTCACTTGTAATATACTCTGATTATTGTAACATCATCCAACCTTCAATACAAAACAAATATGTGGAAACAAATATGTGGAAACAAATATACAAATATGTGGAAACAAATATGAATGTCATGCGAAATGATTAAAACAAGCTTTATTTACTGATTTTACAAATAAGTATTTAATATCATGTCATATAAGCATAAACGCATACATTGAATAGTGTATCGCTTGATGCCAACACAAGCAAATCATGAATAAAACGCAGACAATATATATATTATTTTATATTAACACAAGCAAAGCATCATTACAATGTGTACATTATGTTGTATAGACACACACATGTCATTGATACAATATATATATTATTTGATATTAACATAAACAAAACAACAATATAATGTGTATAATACATACATAATGTATATGCTCACAAAGAGTTACATGTATATTTTGTATTGAACAAATATTGATTTCAATGATGTTTCATTAACACATGCAATTAGTTGATCAATGAATATTTAAAGGAAGACGAGTCGAAGCAGACAATAAGGGAGTCAGCACAAAACAATAATGTTCAAATAGCGTCGAGAAGTAGAATTGAAGGCGGAAGTTCACCTCAGAAGGACTTTCTGGTCGTGTGCCCTACCTGTAAATGTTGATTTGCTAGCCGTGTCGTCACAGGACAGGAGATCAGCTGGTTTCCCGCCGGGAAGTACATCCAATATAGCGTCGGTTGCCATGGATGGCAGTCCACAGTCATCATAGATGTCGAACCCTGAAATAACATAATGGTATATAGCTGTTTGACAATGGAGAATGAAATATGCCTTTGGTTTATCTTGTACATTTCAATAATATGTGTAATATTTTTAGAGATATGACAATGTCTCGAGCTAATGATGATTAAAACGATCAGCAAAGACGTAACAGTAGTCCAAATTTCTTTCAAATGTCAGCCCTTTTTAGACAGCATATCTTAATATGATAAATGATTAAATACTTACAAGGACGTTGACCTAACATAAATACAAACAAAACATTCCATAAAGTTATGTTTTACGCAAAGCACGAACACAACTATGAAAACGTTTTTTCTTGTTATCTCATAAAAATTTGTAATCGTCTAACCAACATTACATCACTATGATGTAGAGGTATAACAGTTGATTGATATGCAATAAAAAGGCATCTATTAATATAAAAAAAACACTGCAGTATTTAAATGTGGAACAGAACTAAGTTTGTGTTGTGTACGGGAGTCAGTTGACATATTACAGCTAGATAATTAGCTATACGTCTCCTGTGTGTAATGTGACACTGACGGAATACATAGTTACTCATCCTCAACATACAGCGTACAATATCACTACAAATTGATGTTTAAAACCAAAAACGGTTCAAAAGTACACCAACTCCTAGACTTATCATAAAAGGATCTTCAACGTTAAAAACCCAATAGGTTAAAAAAAATCATTCAGTTCCAGACTACTAAACAAAAACGTCAATGCTAGAATTCGAAAAGGAAAATACATACATCCACTCCTATACTTTTTACCAAAGATCTTCAATATTTAAAAAACACCAAAAAACCCCCGAAAAAGGTAAAAAAAACCATACACCCAGTCCTAGACTTTTCACCAAAGGATATTCAATATTAAAAAAAGGAAAGGTAAAGGACAACCACCCACTCCTAGACTTTTCATCAAAGGGTCTTTAATGTTAAAACTAAACAGATAAAAAAAAACATACACCATTCCTAGACTTTTCACCAAAAGTTTAAAACTGATAAAAAACAAACACTAACTCCGAGACTTTTCGCCAAAAGGACCTAAGGATACGGGCTTACTTTATACGCTAATAAAATCGTCTTTGCAAAAACATCCGTGTTGAGAAGAGCTAAAGATCATTGATACAGATTACTTCAGTGCATTTACTTGTTTGTATTCGTTGATTAAAACATAAAATGTAAAATGTGAAATATTTCAACTATCTAGGTGAACTTTTTCTTGTCATATTAAATTTCCATATTGGAAGTATTTAGGTCACTTTTCTTCACCACATACCCATGCTTATGACATTCAAGGTGACCTCCACGTAGGGGACATATCTTACTACGTCATACGCGGACGGTCATCAGATCATTTATATCACTAGTGTAGGAAATAGGAAAATAGTATCCCGATGTTCTGTGATAGAAGTCACTGTATCGTTATGGTCATAGAATACATTTGTTTTATATAGTTGGTGAAGTGATCGTACCTATGTAGATAATTTAGTTACAAACATCTGGTAGGCTTTGATTAATATTAAGGAAGAGGTAACCGTTGATTTTACTATGACAAACGGTTGCAATACAACATCAAATAGGCGTCAAATACGCCGATTTATATATAATTTATTATTTTATATCTTATAATAGGAAAACATGTGTAGCAGTCCAGGAAGTTGTTACTGGGTACAATGGGAATAACAGATTTGATTTTACCTAATTTACACTCTTTATTTAACCTCGTCAGTTGACTCTGTAGTTGTTACATATAATGTACTTGGTTGTCGAAATACATATATTATGATGCTAGACTGAATAACAAGAAAACCGCCGAAACCGAGCAGTAAACCGCCCCTCCCCCTTAAATGATTATTTACTTATAGTTAAATGTGACATAATTTTACATTATGATGAGTGGAACCTGTCTGTAAGCCGAACAAGTAAACATTTACAACATCATATGTCAATGGCGTCAACATAGAAATAAACAGTGGTATTAAAGGTAAAAAAGCACCAAAACACCATGTCTTAAATGTTCCAGGTATATGTAGAATATAACAAAAAAGGAACAGGTGCCCGTCAAACCTGTTATAAATATTCAAGTTTTGGCTCCGATGGAAAAATTTAGGGGCATGGGGGTTTCCAAAATGGTCCCTCCTCTGATTTCAATTTTCCTTTGGTGAAGTGTAAACCTAAACCTTATCACAACAAAAACACCCATTAAAAGTCAAATGAGTACTTGGTTCGTTTTTCTTGGAAGCATAAAAATTAAATTCTCAAACAGTTTTCCCAAAAGACGAATGTTGTCAAACTTTCAATGCATTGAATGATCATTTATGATGCGACTAGGGATCATATGCTACAGTAAACATGTAAAAATTCCTTGCTTTGCTTTGGTTAGTTATCAGATATTTATAGACAAATCAACAGCCAGAACCATCTCAAGCAATGATATTTTCCAGACAAAAAATGTGTTCATTTTAGAATAAAAGCATCTTATAACTTTTGTATACCAAAACTATTTTGATTATAGAAGGACTAGGTCATGAACTATCAGTGACAAAAATATCAATCCGAAACAAGTGGTGGAACATATTCAAAGAAGGGTTCAAATGACCATATGATATGTACATCAGAATTCATGGCTATATGTATAGTCTAATTATGATGACAGAAAACTGACAGAAAAGAAGAAAATATTTGTTCCAGTTTAGATTGAATGAATATTTAATCAACAGAGAAGATGTTTTGAAAAGATGCGCTGTTTATTTCCTTTAAAGATGACCACCAAAACATAATTTTACTGCACAATCAGTTGTCAGATTCCCAGACAACATTCTTGCGATATCAACGGAATTCAGAGATTGTGTGTTGTTTGTTCCTTTGCTTTTTATATATATTTTAAAGTTAGGCGCCCTTTTAACAGCTGATGGCATTTACAGATAATGTTTTGTAATATGCAAGATTATGAAATGTGTTCGAATGGCAGATTGGAAAAAAGAAGGGAGAGAAAAATATTGCGAGGTTTTTGAATTTGTTTTCAAACTGGTAATTCTAGATTCACCAGAAAGCAACTTATTTCAAACTTTTTCGGATCTTCTTAGCCCTTGAGTGCAACTGTTCTAAATTTTGAAGATTGCTACAATGTATGATAGCCATGATAAATAATCTTTCCCTTTGCCGTAGTTGATAATAATACCTATGAAAATTGGCGAACGTTTTATTTAAAGGGAAAAAAGACAAGTTGAAAGAAATGGAAAGGCACAAGTGCCTGTAAACTCTTTATAACCATGATTTGTTCTCTAATAACAAAAATGAACTTGATATTGCTATTTGTTCTCAATTTATCCTATAGTTAACAAAATGTACCACAAACTCTCCTTCATACCCTGACAATAACAGAAATATCCATGTATATCCGGCAGTTAGTCCATAACCAGGAAATGTTTGATCATCATCGCGAGCTGAGTTCAGTCTGTGGTATCTCAGTAGTTAAGTATTGCCATTAATACAGGTATTTCAACCTGCGTGTCAGAGTGTTACATGAAAAGGTCTGTCCTGGCTAAAATGTATATATAACTAATGCAATAATATGTAAATAATGCAGACGAGAACGCAGGCCGTGTTATTTGATATGTGTAGATGTATTTAAATAAGCATCAATTAAATAATCAAAAAGGCTATGGTTAAAAACGCTTTATATAGCCAGGAATAGTACACACTGTCTGATCGTCAACAAGATAAGAAGAATGAACATACATGCATATGTATTCACACACTGTCTGATCGTCAACAAGATAAGAAGAATGAACATACATGCATATGTATTCACACACTGTCTGATCGTCAACAAGATAAGAAGAATGAACATACATGCATATGTATTCACACACTGTCTGATCGTCAACAAGATAAGAAGAATGAACATACATGCATATGTATTCACACACTGTCTGATCGTCAACAAGATAAGAAGAATGAACATACATGCATATGTATTCACACACTGTCTGATCGTCAACAAGATAAGAAGAATGAACATACATGCATATGTATTCACACACTGTCTGATCGTCAACAAGATAAGAAGAATGAACATACATGCATATGTATTCACACACTGGCTTTTCGTCGTACAAGGCTTTATACAGTTTACCACGGTATAAGAAAATACTTGTCATGAGTCAGAAAATGGGTGTTTCTTCGTACAAGCAATTACATTTAACCTGTACATATCCCTATATTTCGTGTAAAGCTGGCTCCGAACATATTCACTTTTATGATATAAACACAAATGTCATGAATGCCACATCGTCCTTGTCTAACGCTTCAGCGTAAATGAATCTGTTGACCCATCAACTTCTGTGACGAAATATAGTTTGTGGAAAATTTCCTCGCTTCCGGGACTGTAAACTGTAAATTGATCAAAAAGGTAATAAAATGTCTCTATATGTTTTAGAAACTTAAATTTATGCATCATGGCAGATTCACCCAATAAATCATTTTTATCGTTATTATGTAAAAGGGTACATTTCTGAAAATGTATTTTGCTCTTGTGTGTTAACCCTGTGGAAGCAAGATGATATAGAGTTGCATTATAAAGTTTGACAAAAGGCACAGAAATATGATCACCGATATAGAAGACACGAAAGTTGTCAGAATACTGTCAACAGTGATTATAACAAAGGCTAAACAAATCTCCATGAACGTTATATCATATAAACCGATGATTATGATAAAAACAGAGAAAACTTTAAATGAATGTTAGACTCAAGAAGAAATAGTTATAATACTAGTATTACAATAATAACAGTTCAAGCAATGTTTATGGTAAAGGATATAGCAGGAACTAATTTGCCATTAGAGGAATAGACCCGAAATACTTCCTTATCTGGAAATTGATTATCACAATGGGGTGGTTTACATGTAAGTGACGAGTTCCTATTTATCTACACATATCGGCATTACTTCCTTGTAGTTAGAATTTAATCTCATATGGCTTGCATGAATTTCTACATATAGTTTAAAAACAAAGTACCGGTATCTGTGGTAGTCCAAGGTAGTATCGTTGTAAGGGATTTTAAATGCAACTCTTTCCTTGCCCTATATGTTTTACATACAGTTGGTTAGGACACGTTTTACCTAGATTTTCACACTTTTGATCATTAGTACCACTGACGGTTTGTTTGTTTGTGTTTTACGTCCTATAAACAGCTGTGGCCATTTAAGGACGTGCCAGGTTTTGGTGGTGGAGGAAAGCCGGAGTACCCGGAGAAAAACCGCCGACCTGCGGTATATACCTGGCGACTGTCCCACGTAGACCTCGAACCCACGACCTAGTGGTGGAGGGCTAGTGGTACACAATGTAAGACACCTTAACCCCTCGGCCACCGCGGCCTCGGTACGTCCTTAACTCATTTACCCCCGAAGACACATTTGAACTCTCTTATTCAAAGGTTGGAATAGTTCATTAATTTCAGGGGTGAATGAGTTAAATGACTATAGCTGTTACCACTGATGAGTATGGACGACATAGCTGTATGGTACAGTCAATATTTACTTCTTCTGGTTTTCTGAATTGACTGACGTTAGTTTTAATAAGATGTCTCTAAACTTTATATTTCTAGTTATTATACTAATAACGCACGTAAAGGACGGGCGACCACCACACTGAATGTATTACCTATTGGTGTGTCCTGTATCAAGGAGCAGTGCTGTTGTTTATTACTGCTAAATAAAATCACGACTGGACATATAATTTGAAAGTCTCAAATATGTTGACAGAAAACTAAACATTTACGCAGAATTCCTTCCTTTATTTTATTTTGTTTCGTTTAAAGACTTATTTTTTTTTAACTTTGTACAGATTTTTTTTTTTTTAATTTCACTAAAATATTTTTCTAAAATAAAAATAAAAACCTTTTAACTCTACACGAAACGAAGCGTTATAAAATGTGCGTTATCATTAATTTAACACTTTACACAGGGTGCTCAAATTGTCAACAGACGAAGGTCACACAATAACCTTGACGAAGGTTAAACAAGAAAAGCCCAGTCATCGCTCTAAAGCCTGTGGTCAGCAATGGTAAAATTTTATATTTGATTAATGAGTGTCGTCTGCGTCGGGAAAGCTTTGTTAAGTGTGTTACGTCTCTATTGTCTCAATTTGTTTCCTACGCGGGTTTCTGGGAAGTATGTAAAATGCATGTCCCACGATTGATAGATACTTTTTATCTTATACTGAAGCTTTAATGCAGTGCAATGAACTTTAAGGAGGAGACAAGCATAAGTTGGAAAAATGGCGTCGAATCCATAATTTGCATTCCAATTTCATTAATTGCTGACATGTAAAAATAATATTTTTGCCAAAGGATTCTTTCCTAGGCCCGTATTCATAAAACTGTTCTCATGCTCAAGCATTGATTTTGTGCTCAAGTCTAATTTCTTGTTCTAGTTATAAATTATTTAAAAATTCTTATTTTGTTAAAGTTTTGGACAAAAAAATTAAGAAACTTGAAGCCCCGAATACTGTTTAAATATTTAAATTTGACTTTTTTATCATTTGGCATGATTTAGATGGGTTACAAGAAATCTGGTTTGAGCACAGAATCCATGCTTGAGTATGAGAACGGTTATAAACTGTTTTTCTTTTGTGGTAGTGATTTGGAATTTACTTTTAAAAATACGCCAGTGTAAATAATTTATCGTAGCATGTCAAACTCTTCTCATAAGACATAAAACAGGATCTCGCTTGAGAGCCTTAATATCTTTTCCTAGTGTTAATCAATCACCCACGTCGAGATTTTATACAAGGATTAATATTTTTGTGATCTTCCCATGGTACACCTGTTGGAAGTTCCGGTTCTCAATGACGTCATCACTAACCCCACGTCAGTGCTACACCTACACACTTACCAACATGCTGATCTTTATTCATTGTTGTAAACTGCGTTTTACTTGCAAAAATTATTTGTATTTGGTAAGTTTTGCACTCTAGACATGTTAGTACCTAGGATTGAACTACCACAAGTTCCGTGTTCAATGGAAATGTTCGTCACGCACCAGTAGACACTGTTATTGTGGTTATTGTCTTTATTTGTACGAAATAAAAACAAAGGTAATATTTTATATGTCAAATTATTTCAACATCAATACGTTACGTAGAAAGATTGATGTCATATTATGACAAAATTTGTTACAACATATGATTCTACCCGGTAATTAAAAGAATGTCTTTGTTAATATCGATATCTAGTATATGTATGTAATAAAATACGTTTAAACCTTAGTAGTTGTGTGCATGTTTATGTATACTTCTGTCCACTTAAAGATAGTTATATATATAAAAACATAAATATTGTATCATATATCAAGTACTACGACGACAATATCATCAACTGCCAAGAAAGCAATGATTGGTTTGGTTTTATTTTGTGTAACGTCCTATTAACATCTAAGGTCATTGAAGGACGTGCCTCCATGAGTTATGTGTAAGCGTGCATGTGTGTATGTGTGCAGGAGACAGGGTATGTAATAGCGTGGATCTGATGCCGACTTTATAGTGCTATCTCACTGAAACACCATGCCGAAGGAACCCATCACAGCATTCTGCCCGGTCGCATTATACTTATAACGGATGACCAAAAAAGCAATGAGAGATCCTGGTGTAGCAATGGCGATTAGATAAGGGATGTGTTCATGGCGATATAACAACATTTACACCGATTTACGGATCCTTCAACGTTTCCCTCTAATCAAATGATATGTTTTTGATTTGTATTCAAATATTTATTTAATACGCTAAGACAAATCTTTCTTATGTGCTCATGTGTTCTGTAGTCATATTGTCTCGAAATGTCAATCGAAGTCCAAAACATGCAATAGTTTATATTTACATCTCTTACATAACTAATTTTGAGAAACTGCAAAATGAATTATCAAATGCAATCCAATAAAAATCATGAAATAGAAAGCTTAAGACAGTAAAATTGTTCTTGGTAATGTTTAATATTTAACAGTATTATGCATGTGTTTTTTCTTGTTGATATGCATTGAAAATTGTTAAATGCTAAACAACAGTTTAATATTAATATATATAATAAACAATGCCATTACGTTGTGATTCGTTTAATAGCCTATCCATGTTGTTTTTTTGGTAAACAAGACATGTCTACTCTCCGATGAAGTAGTAAGAAGACTTACCTTGCCTCTGTATTTAAATATTTCTAAACAGCAATAAGTACCGTAAGGTTGATTGAATGAAGGGAATAAAGAACGTGAGATGTGATAGTTGCTATAATGTCAGCAAAGTTAAAACATCATGGTTCTTTGTCTATTGTCGTATTTGCCATAATGAGTGTTAATATGCATGCAAAAATAAGGCACGTGTGCATAACACAGCAGTCGTATGTATTACAAGGTAACTGGTCTGTACAGCTCGGGTTTAATGCCTGGTTATATTAATTATATGTTCCCACTATCATAATCTACATCTCTTGGCAGATTTATTTGTGTTTGTTAAATGCTTCATAAATCGAAATTGACATGAGTAAAATAATTTGATGTAAATTAAAATTTCAGTTAAACTCTAAAGTAATGAACATACCATAGAAGAATAATTGAAGCCCCTTATTTTAAAAATACAACAATGAAATCCTGTCATTTGGCAATATACAACTCAAAATACATTTATGTTTTTCTTGTCTATAGAAGAGTAATTTTCTCCAACCCTTCACAGTTGTGTCTCCCGTTTTAGCCGGGAAAGATGAGCGTGTCACTCCCTAGGGGAGATAGCCTCGTGCCGATTGATTAACATGTGTTCAATTGTGACGTCCCCTACATTGAGGGTGTAACAGAAAAATCTCCAACCCTCAAATCTCTAACCCTCGATGTGATTTCTTTTGGTTGTGCCTCGGGTTTTAGACAACCAAAAAACATCACCCCTCGGATTGGAGATTTCTCCGTCACACCCTCAAGGTAAGTGGAGATTCTATTTGTCTAAGGCCTGTCTGCCTATTGTTATGGCTGTATGGTGGTATGTCTTAAGGGGTAATTGACTTATAAATAAGTGGCAAATATGTGTAAAGGTAATATTTAAACAATGTACTATATCTAGATAAACCCTTCTCGTAATGTTATGTCTCATCAGTTTCTCGTAAGTTATTATCTTATATCATTCTCGTAATTAATGTCTTATATCCCTCTAATGTGTCACTAGAAGAGTAGTATTTACAGAAACCATATCATTTCCTTATCTTATTAAATCCTTGTCTTTTGGTTGGAAAACACACTGCGTCAATGTGACACACATAAATGTCTAAATATACACTTCCTGGTTGTATCTAACACGTATAAAGCATGCCTTGTTATTTTGATTACATAACTATTCTCGGAATTTCTGCAATTTCTTTTTTTTATTAAGTGTTTAAGGAGAGCTCCATGATTTGTTAAGTAATTATTCAGGCGAAAGGAACGCTGACACAAGAAGAAAAAAGGCACGCACAAAGGATTGGCTGGATTTTATGAATTACATAAAACAAACTTATAATACATTAATTGCTGTTCTTTTGTTTTTTTTGCGCTTTTGACAATTTTGCTTTGTTAGGTTGAAAAAATATCACTAATTGTGACAGGTATGGGAATGTGATCAATTTTCTTTGAATCAAATTTCCCATATTTTTGTTTTTAATTTGTATACTCCCGTAGACGATTAGTGCCCTCTAGTAGAAGGGCTTTCATACAACGCACTCACTCACGTTTATACACAATCAACTTTTACAATGTAAACAACACTGCATTATAATATTAACTTTTAAAAGTTATCAAAAAACCCATCAACATCCAGCTCTAGGTTTCACATGGCTGTTTTCATGATTCATACACTTGATATCTAATGTCACTGGACGCGAAAGGACCTGCTAGTTTTTAAGGAGATGATATCTGACCCATTTATAATAACTGTAGCAGTAAAGTGTAACTGTACTAGACCCTGAGTGCTACTGAAAACCCAAACCACAGATGTCGGCTTCCATACTATACCATGAAATCTGTGGGAACCACATCCCTCACCCCATACCTGTAACAATGATGACATAATTCACTAGGCATTCTTTTGTGAGGTCTGTACGAAAACAGGATATGAGAACTATTGATGGGGATAAGTATAAAGCAGGTCTATCGTGTCATTGCATGCAAGGTAACATACAATCTGGAAAAGAACTGATTTGCTATTTAAATGGCTTAAGTTATATGTAAAATACGTCTCCCTAACGTTATACTGTTACCATTGTAAGAAGGAAATAAAAATACAATCTTGTATAATAATCCACAGACGAACGTCAATACGTTTTGCTTTCTCAATGAAAATCTTTCAACTTAATGATTTATAAACCGCTTGTTTGAGCGATTCTACATTAATTGATTCACATTTTATTATCAAAATTTGTTGCGTTGAGTGGTCGTACATCTCCGTTCTGCTCGTGACGTCATATCAAACACAATCATCTGTCATAACTATACAAATATACCTCGTTAGGATATATATGATCTTACATGAGTTTCACATGAGATTTATGAAACGAGTCTAAGAATGTTTCAATTAAAAGGCGAGTTTCATAAATTTCATATGAAATGAAAACGAGTGTAAAATCCTTTTTATCAAGATTTGTGGCACACATTTGCGTAGGAACACATTAGATATAGATGTTTGTTCTTTTTACCTAAGTACCACTCATGGATTTAAAATTGACAGAATGACTATTTCGTGCAGTTACAGCATTATCCTGTTTGGCTTTCTTCCTGTACCAGTTCAAGTTCAAATATTTTATTTCCGTGTCAAACACATAGTATTCATAAAATCACAATACATATATACCTTTGAATATAAAATGTGTCTAGCCAAAATGACTTATGAGACACGTTATAAGAACAATCACACTATGTACTATCTTCAGACATGTAATGTTATTAACCAGTCTTTGTAAAACAATTTTGCTTGATTACCTATTAACTTTTAAATAGATGCTTCTTCACTTTCTATTCCAAGTAATTATTCTACCCATGAACAGTGTAGCACATGTCAATTAACACAACTGACCAATGTAACAACCATAAGTGATTACTCAGGTAACGACCCAGATATACCGCGTGTGAGTACTGTAGTGATATGTACCATCGTGAAATGGCCAACCCTTACAACACACAAAGAATAAAAACTACATCAACATAACACAATAGATATTTCCCGAGAGCAAATTCGAAAACAGTATAAAAAATATCCCACTAAACGTTCGGTAGAGACGCCTAAAATGAGACCCAACAGAATTGCATTTTTCCATGGTGAGCACACGGAATCTTCGGCCCAACTTGCATCATCTGGGACTTCGATCTTGTGCTTTTGCTTCATGATTTGCTCTTGTGTTTGAGGTGTCGCCATGGACACCTTTTTTATCACTGTCAGACTCATATGACTTGTCATATAATCGTGTCCAATGCACATTTCACAATGTAAACACGTAAAATAATATCACAAATTGTGGACGCCGAAGTCATATGGCTGTTGCAAACAAACGACTCCAAATATGAGAATATAAAGACAAATGACAAGAATACCAAGCGACGCATTATCAGTGTATGTAAAACCACGTGGAAAGAGGATAAACCATTAATTTCAAGTGTCACGTTATTTGAAATACACAGGTGTGTAGCCTTATGACGTTTAACAGTAAATCCTTATAACTTCCTACACATTGTAGCTCTGATGTGTATAACCTAGCGTCTGTCTGCGGGGTTCATGTCTATCCCACATGTCTCTTGGATACTGTTGTTTCTTAGACTACCATTTAAAGCCTCTGTCTCCTGGGCTATTGCTTATCTCACCTGTCTCATGAACTTATTTTCTGACATTCATTCAAATCCTGGTCCACGATGTTCATACGTCATTTCATTACCCTCGCGGAGTCCTACCAGGTAAAACACCATTTCATTACCCTCGCGGAGTCCTACCAGGTAAAACACCATTTCATTACCCTCGTCTATAGTGTCCATTACAAGTTTTATTCAAACTTTGGGCCATCAGTATACAAAACATATTTTACACAAATCATGGACAATGTACAGAGGATGAAAACAATCATATTCCATTATAATACCCTTAATTTGTTTGCCTCATATATGAATTTTCCTAGTATACACAATTCTTTAATATTATGGACACTCAATAACTGGACGACTTTAAACACAGATGGTTTTTTCCAATAATAGCTTTTGATAAAACGAGATCTGAGATTTTGGAATTTAGAACAGACCAATAAAAAATGAAATTCGTCCTCTAATTCAGAGGGGGAGTTACACTGTTTACAATATCTACGTTCTCTAGGTATATTATTATACCTTCCAACTTCTATAGCTAAAGAATGGGTAGATGTACGTATTCGAGTTAAACAAATGCGATATTTCTTTGGTATATATTTTGTGAGGTAAAATTGTAATGTTTCTCCAAAATCTATTATATGTTTATACAATAAACATTTTGGAGAGTTTTCCACTGTGGCCCTTAGGAACGGTATGCCTTGATCAAAAATTCTTTGTTTTATCAATGGTAATAACAAATTTTGCTGAGAGATACATGGATTTATTTAATTCATCTCTTACTGCTATAGCCCAGTTGAAATCATTTCTACTACAACACTGCAATAAAAACCTAGAGGAAGTTGATATAGTACAATTTTCAGATTTTAATATCTTAAACCAATATTTTATCATTCTATTTTTTCTCATCCAAACTAGAGGTAACCGTCCTAATTCAAGATATACCATGTTGTTATTGGCCGATTTCTTCACTTTTAGTAGTGTCTTACAAAAATGTAAATGTACATGTTCTATCTCTGGAGCTTTGTGCATACACAAAATTTCACTTGCATAGAAAAGGATACTGCTTACATATGTATCGAAAAGGTGGAGCATATTAAGGTTAATGATGAACACTTTGAAAATAATGCAAACATAGCTTTTCGTCCTTGGCTAGCTAATTGTTTTTATATAGATGTGAATTTATTGTTGTAATTTAAAATAACACCTAGGTAAGGAAATTGATCCACACATTCAACCTTACTTCCTTTGTAATACCATTTTTCATCATTATGCAATCTTACACCTTTTCTAAAAACTACATTTTTTGTTTTTTCAGCATTTACAGTTAAATTCCTTTCAGTACAATAATTTTCTAAATTATCAAGCATAATTATCTTGGAGACCTTCTACAGTCTCGGAGAATTACACTAGATCATCAGCATATAGCATCAGATATAAACTGAGTTCCTCAAACTCATAACTACCCTTGCAAATACACAGCTGTCATTATCATATATTGTAACCTATATACCTGTCATTATCATCTATTGTCTACTACATTCCTATCATTATCATCTATTGTCTACTACATACCTGTCATTATCATCTATTGTCTACTACATACCTGTCATTATCATCTATTGTCACCTACATACCTGTCATTATCATCTATTGTCTACTACATACCTGTCATTATCATCTATTGTCTACAACACACCTGTCATTATCATCTATTGTCTACAACACACCTGTCAATATCATCTATTGTCACCTACATACCTGTCATTATCATATATTGTCTACTGCATACCTGTCATCATCATCTATTGTCTACTACATTCCTGTCATTATCATCTATTGTCTACTACATACCTGTCATTATCATATATTGTAACCTATATACTTGTCATTATCATCTATCGTCTACAACACACCTGTCATTATCATCTATTGTCTACAACACACCTGTCAATATCATCTATTGTCGATTACACACCTGTGATTATCATCTATTGTCTACTACATACCTGTCATTATCATATATTTTCTACAACATACCTGTCATTATCACCTTTTGTCTACTACATACCTGTCATTATCACCTATTGTCTACTAAATACCTGTCATTATCATATATTGTCTACTAATTACCTGTCATCATCACCTATTGTCTACTACGTACCTGTCATTATCATCTATTGTCACCTACATACCTGTAATTATCATCTATTGTCTTCTACATACCTGTAATTATCATATATTGTCTACTACATACCTGTAATTATCATATATTGTCTACTACATACCTGTAATTATCATCTATTGTCTACTACATACCTGTAATTATCATCTATTGTCTACTAAATACCTGTCACTATCATCTATTGTCTACTACATACCTGTCATAACATCTATTGTCGACTACACACCTGTGATTATCATCTATTGTCTACTACGTACCTGTCATTATCATCTATTGTCTAATACATACATGTCATGATCACCTATTGTCTACTACATACCTGTCATTACCATATATTGTCTCCTAGTCGCCTTACACTTAATGTAAACCCCAACTAGTTAATTATGGGCATGATGTATATTTTCTGTATGCACTAATCTATCAAAAGGAATATTTAACGTCATACTTAATATAATGATTGATTTCAATGAACGATTACATCGGAAAGCTTTGATTGTTTGTTGTCACTTTACCAACGCGGTCTATTTATATTGGATAATTGAGGTTAGTTCATGCCTATGATTTGTGGTGAATGGGTGGGGTGGGCTGAAGACTTACCCAGAGTTATCCCCGGTATGTAACTGCTGAGGATGTTTGTAATCCATTCGATCGCAATAGCAGTCTGGAATCCTTTAGTAGATATGCTTCCGCAATATTTTCCCGCGGAAGTCTCGTGCAAATTTGCGATAACCGCAAAGTTGAGCGTGCCATTGGCGGAGATAGTTCTATCCCTACAGTGGTCGCCCATAGATAGACACTGATCTTTGGCGAAGCACGCGACGAGACCCGTCCAAATGTAAACACACCCATACAACCAGTACATGGTTAGGGGAGGTTCCAGGTAGCCTTATCCTACTGCTGAAGATAGGGAACACAGTGTCCAGTGGTGGTCATCTCACACTTAATTGGGACTTATGTGTTGAGTTTGCGTCACTTTCCTCTGATCTGGTTTAAACGTAAACTAGTGAGACATCACGTGGCTACAGGTGTATCATTTGTCAGGTAACACAGCATGACGAAGGTGAAACCTTATTGGCACGACTTTGTTCATAGCATGTCTACTTCTTTGTCATAATCGTCCAAACATACGTCCGCCCGTCCGAGTGTGTAACGTCTCCTGTAGTGCTGGACAGTCTGATCCCAGGAGTATAACTGGCAATACTTCCTAACACTGGCATTTCCAATATTGTTCACATTAATACACTTTTACACAGGTATGTCAAGGTCGACTGCCTACGTACTGTCATTACAAACCTAAGCTCAGGTAAACCTTAACGAGAACTAGGTGTGTATACGTGCGTTCACTGGAGCGAGAACAGTTATCCCAGCATGATGACCTGCAGTGGACACTGATCTATATAAGTTATAACTGTACATACTCTATTAGTTAGAGTGACACACGGTCAGTTAAGTAATAGAGTACGAATGCTTCCAAACACTATTACGATATTACATATGTGTGTATCAATGGTGATCATAGACTCTGCACACTGGGTGGTGGAGATCCGACATGATTGATCGGCAGTATTTAGGTCTGATGTAAAACAACGACGGATCGATCTAGTTTTATTGACGTTCAGCTCGGATTCTACAGTTTTATATATATATATGACAATGTGGTTAAACGAATTTTCCGTACAACTTGTTGATCATCATCCTGTTCACCTGTAACAGTGCCCCTGTAACTGTATACTTGTTTTGAAACTTTTATTTACAGAGATGCCATGCTTGGTGTTTTGTCGTTTTTATTTTTTTGCATTTGTTGTAGTCTGTTTACTTAACATTTATTATGTTCATGTTTCATCGACGATACCCGCCACGTAAATCTAGGTCAAAATCATGTCACGTCCTGACGTCGATAATTCGGGTAGTGACACCAAACCATTAGGTACACTATAACTATATATACATATAAACCGCATCGACCTTCATATACATATGTGCGGTAACTACGTTCCAATGCAAAGAGGGAATGTTATTCCGTCTCCACCACCGGTACCACCATCCCCCGTTCCACAGCACCACAGCCCCCACCACCACCATCCCCCGTCCCACAGCACCACAGCCCCCACCTGCCCCGACTTCAGACCCTGTAATAGCTGATATATACAACCGACTTTCCAAACTTGAACTGCTACCCAAAATTATGACAGATTGAATTCCATTGACAATAGATTTGCACAGGTTGACCAAACTATAAACGATATCAGGAGTGAATTAAAGGAACACGGGGAGAAGTTAACTGTAATTGACTTTCACCAAACACTTGTTGAGGGGAGGGTCAGTAACAGAGAACAATTTCGCGATGATCAAATGTGGGAGTGTAAGGAGATGAAAGAACAAATACTTGCTCTCCAGAGTAGATCTATGAAGGATAATTTGTTATTCGGGGGTATACCGGAGCAGCCAAGGGAGGAAAACACGGAGGGGGTGGTAAAAGACTTTATCCAGACGGGAAACCCAGAACGATTGTAGCCAAATTCGAATGTAGAAAGGACCGCGAGATGGTTTTAAAGTCGGCGCCAGTTAAACTAAGGGGCAAAAATGAGTTGACCGTTAATGAACAGTTTCCCGCCGAGATTAACGAGAGGCGCAGAGAGCTCATCCCGATCACGAAGGAAGCGAAACGTCATGCTAAAAGGGTACGCTGAGACAGACAGACAGACAACGTTTTCCATCTCATCATCAGGACCAAACGCGCCATGTCGTTCCGTCCGTCGTTAGGGACGCGACACAAGTGGTCCTGGTGTAAGTCACCATGGTAACCATGGTGGTGTGTGCAATCATACATTGAGTAGAACCCGTTGCACGAAGTCATACAATATAGTCATGCAGTGGTGTGAAATACACAACATACAATATAATCATGCAATTATGTCAGTTGTAGTAATACATATCACAAGACTAATTCATACAATACAAACAATATTATGAATGGTAGTAAGTTGCATTAATAATGCAGCCCAATTGTGCAATGGTATAACAGGAAAGACGTAGTAAATGCTTGCCTACTAATATGAATACAAACATATATGTATTTCATGTATTAATCTTGCTGAAGTCTGAGGTACACACACTGTAAATTGGTGATCACATACATATTACTCAGTATACAACATTCAAATATCTAAGGATAAATTACATAATACCACTGTGTTGAGGATTTTAGTAATAATAACAATGGATTTTATTCTAAAGTCCTCCAGTTCATATGGAGATAAATCATAGTTGAAAATACCACCAAGAAAAACAGGAAGTAGATGGTAATTAGAATTTACATTAAGATAAAACACGAAATATATATCTTTCACAGTACTGAGTACACACCAGAGCTGGTCACGTAATAGCTGTGTGTGAGCATTCGAGTACACTATGCATAATAGTATCTTTGTGCATAGATCCACAGTAATGACACAAATATGTATTTTCATTATCGCGCATTTCAACACAAAGTTTAACAACTTTCTGAAAACATGGACTGTATTGTGGAAAGCGTAAAGCAAGTTTCCATATAGCATACGGTTGTATCTTATTATGTAAAAGAGTGAAGCGAGAGAAGTCCCTATCAGCGTTCATTCTTTCACATAAATTAAACTGTTCCTAGTTTTTTACATGGTCATTGACTAAACGCTTCCATTGACTTTTTGTTTGGAAATACACCACTCTTCAAAAATTCATCTATAACATGATACAAATTGTATTTTTGTAAAATATTAGCAATGTCGGGAACAAAACCTCTACTTAATTGAGACAGGTTGAATTCGAATAGACGCGTGATTGGAATTTCGCTGGTTAAACAGCCAACTTCCATGGCAATCTAATTAAAATTATATCTTCACATCGCTCCCGTTTACTGATATGTCGCGTTGAAGATCTAACAACATCCCGTAGAGGGTCATGTTCAGGCGACCTTTGCATTAACCAATCAGATGAGAGCTTACGCATTTCTGTAATTGATGATGTAATGATTTCGGAACACACTTGCTATGATAAAAGACCGAGAGGTGTCAAATGAGCATCGAAAATGGCGGCGCCCATGACACCACGCCGTGTCTATCTACAAGACAACGTTTGTACAATTTGTGGATTTTGCTTTGAAATAAGAGAGACTTCCTCTTCTGGTGATGTTGTCGTTAAAAAGTTTAACAACCTGAAACTAAAATTAACCAATGACAGGCTTCGCAATATTCAAACTATCACTGGACCAGACGAAAAAGTGGATTTTGGGCTACGAGGTGTCTGCATTAAATGCTACAGGTCCTGCTTTCTGATTGGTTGAATAAAAGAGTTATGTCGCGTTTTGATTGGCTTGTTATAAATGCGATAATGTATTCATGTTGACCTCTGACGTGACCCTCTATGGGATGTTGTTAGATCTTCAACGCGACATATCAGTAAACGGGAGCGATGTGAAGATATAATTTTAATTAGATTGCTTCCATGGAACATATTCTACAAAAAAATAACATTTTCTTAACGCAGATGTATACTTCTACAGAAAACCAACCAATCAAGGACGTGCACATATCTGTCCTTGTTCTTACATTATAGAACATCACGTGAAGACCGAATCTGTCCGCTTTGTTTTACTGGAGTCGGAAGCGAATATCATTATTTGTTGATATGCTCTATGCAATATTAGAATATTCTCAAATCTATCTCTGTTCATTCAATTTCTAGAAAGACATTTAAAAAATAATATTTGAATTTCACACATCAAACTGTAAAGTTTTGTAAACATATAGATATTACTGATCATTTTGTTAAACCTAACATAACTGTATTGTATAATGAGTGTGGTTACAGCGTGTTTATCATGGTTTGTTTTGTTATATCCCTGATTGAAGGTATTTGTATCTGTCTATTACAGTATTGTATGATGGGATTGTAACACTGGCTGTTATACCTTTGTAATATTATATGGTATGATAGTCACTATTTTGCCATGGTATGATTGCACTGTATGGTTTGGTTTACTATCTATAATACATGTATCATGTAGTACGAGTAATATATGTGTAATACTGTAATAACATTATTGGAGGATTGTACTGTAAGATGGATGCAACAGTGCATGCTATACCACTGTGTGAACTTACGGTATGGGTGAATGTAATGCTGTGTATTATACCATTAATTTGTAATATAGTATTGTAAAATGAGTGTAATACTGTATATCACTGTATGATGAGTGTCAATGTATGAGCAGTTCGTTATATTGTCTATTATATGGTGGAACTGTATAAACAGTCCCAAGTGGCATGTTGTGGCGAGCAGGCATATTTTTATAAGTTTCAAAATGTATAGGTTTGCGTGTGTAGTACATGTGTAGGAATTGTGGGGTACCGGTTTGCTATGGTTTTACCCTAGGAGTCGGGTAAACCCACATTATACTATAAACGGGTTTAACAGTAGTACTATAATGGTAATTAGGATATAGATATACACATGTACAGTATTTGGTTTCTCCTTGGTGGAGAATGTTAAGTAATACTTGCCAAGATTATACCCTGGAAGTATGGTGGAGTCTCGTTGATAAGGGTAGATCGACAAGGCTATTTATAGTCAGGTACATGCAAACTCTGCCAATCACCTTTGGGAGGCTGAATAGCTGATGTGTCCGGTACCAGTTTGGTAGATACTCAGTGGGGGTACTTACCGTTGCATGTACCTAAAATGTATAACTCTAGTCATTGGTGAGATTAGTTAAGGTAAAATTTTAACTCGCTTTGATTAACCCAGGGGGGAGGAAATTACCTGTCAGTGTAAAGGCCTGCTCGTCACATTTGTTGAGAATAAGTATCATTAAATAGGCTGCGGCCATTTAATCCAAAAAGGCGTGTTTATTGTTATTTCAAAAAACATCATAAAATAATACCATTGTATTTTAATTGATATTTTCAAAATTGAAGAAAAAACTGTAAAAAAATATAGTTTTACATTTTGCTTTCCATTTTTTCCCCAGAATCTATTTATAGCAGGTCAATAACACTTTTTCTACCAACTTTTTTACAAAAAATCCAGAATCTATTTATAGCAGGTTAATAACACTTTTTCTACCAACTTTTTTGAACACCTGTTCCATAACTTATTTATAGCAGGTCAATAACACTTGTTCTACCAACTTTTTTGAACACCTGCAAACCACTCAGGTTTATAACTACTTTTACAGGTGGTCACATGATGTTGTTTCAGCCAATCAGAGTCAGTTCAAAATCAATTAAAATAATAATGTCTATTATAACAAGGTATGATAGTACGTATGAACAGTGTAATATTGTGTTTATCATTGTATGGGGAGTGTTATAGTTTCCACTATATTATTGTACGCTTGCATAGTAAGATGAGTGCTTTACGGTCAACCATATCATTGTTTTATTGTACTTTATGACGACCTATTGTTGCACACAATAGTGTGCCTGAGTGATAATAAAAATATCTGAATCTCTATAACACAAAGAAATAGCATATTTCCCGATGAGATCGTGATGGGGACCATAACCTTCACCAACCTTCATCTTTGGAAACTCTGTGTTGCGAGTTAGTCCGCGAGCTATTGACATCAATCACGGAAGTCATGACATTCGGGGGGAACCCTTAAGAACCGAATCATCTGCGACATCTAAATACCGTAGGTAAGAGAATAAGGGAGGGTCACGGCCGGAGGCTCCCGCTTATCGAACAGCTTAGTAGTAAATCGCCCATGTTTGAAATGTTGTCAGCATGAAGATCAAGGAAACAGCTAAAGCAGTAGAGTCTGTAGTATCCTTCAAGCTCAGCAGGGTATTTACAATCTATTGGTCAATGAATGTATTTTTCTTTAAAGCCAGCACATCGTCGATATATCTGAATGTGAAATTGAAAGATTTTCCTAGGTTACTGTTACCGGTCCTGATAAACACATAAGATATTCAGTTTCCTTTGAAAACAAAAATAAATAAGTCAACCAGAAACTCAATCATTCTCGCAATTTCGCCTTCAGTATATTTTATTTTGGGCTTTGCTGCGCTTTTCAGAAATATGCTCAAAATCATTTTCAACCCTTTATCTATATCGCCATTCGTCTCTCTTTGAAAAGAAAAACTCATTTTAGGAGAACGAATGCGTTCCTACAGGTCGGTATGATGTATGGTAGTGTAAAGGGTGGAAAAGCCAGAAGTGTTGACGGAGGAAACATTTTTGAGAAGAGGATTTTCAAGATTGATCAAAAGATCTTGTGAATTCTTTAAATTCACATATCGTGTATTCCACTGGGAACGGTAGTGAGAAGTTTAGATACTTGCTTGGATGAGGAACTAGTAAATCAGCGACAGAACGTTTATAAGGATTCCTGTGACATTTCGAAATCCAATACAAACGTGGCAGGTCCGTATCCCTATCGTCAGTGCGTGTTTGGAGAGATTGTAAAACAGAAGCTTGATTAGAAAGTATTTTTTCTTTCGAAAACTTAGAAAATGTAGGGTTACCTCGGTTATCTAACAAACACCGTTTGTTTCTTTAAGCTTTGTCATGAAATAGTATTTGTAGTTTTTTTTATTAGATGCTTTGTCTGCAGACATGACTACATACAAGTAATGTACAGATGTATAATTTCTTATGATTCAAATATGTGATATAAAGGTATGATTTAAACATGATTGATGGATTGGTTTAAAAAAAATCATTGAAAAAATACCAGCATAATATAAATATGATTGAAGTAATACACTAGTAAGTTTGATTAAAGTAATAAACTAGTAAGTTATGCAAATAACGTTTTTGATTCGCTTGTTTGTAAAGTTATTGATTATAAACAGGGTATAGTTGTTTGATAGAGGTAAGTCAAGAGAATATAATTGCACAAAAGCTACTTTCGGGATCAACTGTTTCAACAACCGTCGTGGTTAATCATGAATATGCCTTTTTTCTGTTTAATTTGACAACTTCCTTCAGCGTTAATTAGTGTACTGTATCCTTTGGCATGGAAATGATATCCCTAACATGCATTTGTTATTCTATCTGAACACACCCAACTAAAAATGTCGAGAGTGACCCCACAATTCTGTATGTAACGAGTGATTTGTGTGAGCGAGAGTGATCCCACAATCATGTATTTAAGGAGTGATTTGTGTGGGGCGATATTGATCCTGCAATCCTGTACGTAAGGTGTAGTTTGATTTTGCGAGAGTGAACCGTGATCGGTGGTGAAAGGAATCAAATATTTCTGCAGTTTGTATTTTGTTTAGAACAGTTCACCTGACGGCTAATATTTCTGGCTTGCAAGAATCCTTTTTCATGTTTTACTTAAATACTGTTTTGTTTAACGATCCTAATACTCCGTCATCCGGATGTCTTTTGGCCATGTATGTTTTAGAATCGTTTAGCGGTTTACGCTCGGTTTCAACACTACCCACGAAGGGTTCATTTCAGGTACACATCTGCTTGAAAGTTAATTTATCACTACAGCGAATATAAGTAAAAAACATGCAACGTATAGGGCGAAATAAACAATAGGCAAAAATTAAGTTCGTGCGCGAAGGGCGAAAGTTTTGACTGGGCGAAAAATTCCCGGTATACATTACTTGGTTAGGTTGGGGTAATCCCTTCTGCTATTTTGTCATGCACAGACACCCCGTTTTTCTTAACCTATATTTTGTTTTAACATATCAACTTAGTAATTATAATTCCTTACAGATGACATCATCGTTGTCTGGCCATGTCTCCCCAGACTGGCTCGTGATCGAGTGACGTGGACCCCTGTTGACATAGTCAGATTTACACACGTAGGTAGACTCACAGCATGTGTACGCGGTCAGATTGGTCAACTGAAATACCAGGTTATCGGTAGTACCCTGTACCAGTAGAGCTACAGTTAAATCCAAAACGAAAGTAACCCTTCAATCACTGTAGACCATAATGGACTCATCCAGATGAATATATGGTAGAGTCTACTAAGTTACCAAGGGCTGAAATAGTCACCCCATCCCTCCCCCTCCGTCAGAATTCAACATCTTATACAGAAACTGTGATATTCGTAACAAATATTGAAACATTGAATCAATTGCGACATGTATGTAAAATAAGGAAGCAAAAATAATACATAAAAGTAAGGAGTTGGCGGCTTATCTACTTATATATTTTGTTCATCAAAACATGTCCGGTACTAAATTGAGTATTCCTTGCTTTATACCCCTTTGCTAGGTATGCTATTCCTAACACGTCCACATCACATATTACTGGAAACGTAATGCACCATTGGCTTACTTATAACGATTGTCTCTTGTGCTATCATTGGTCGAAAGCGTTTATCATTGTTTAAATAAGCGGTTATATTTTAACATTTTTTGCGTAAAAAATATATAAACACTTTAAACACTCATTTCAGTTCAACGACATATTTAAACGAAAAGGATGTTTTTTTCCAGTAAAAGTAATTGAAACTGTTGTTGACTGACACGAAGCGTGATCTATGGTGATACCACTCACTGGTATATGAATATAACCTTTCAGCGTTAAAGAACGGAACGCTAATTTACATGTACAACAATTATCAGTTATACAAGTACTAGTAGAGTACTAACAACACTGTTAAACAAATCCTTGTCCATAGTCGTCTATTATACAAGGTATAGGTCATTACTTGCTGTCACAATAATAATTAAACTAACAGCTGGAAGGTTTACCCGTCATTTTGTTGGCTCCTGTAGCGTTCCCTTTGTCGCTGCTCAGAGCATTGTTGAACATGTGGCACACCCCATTCGTGCCGTTAAATGAGAACGAGGCACATTCACATCCGATGACGCACATCTCATATTGGTTCTGACGTCTATTTTCTGTCTGGTCAGTTTGTCAGCGTTTGCCTCCACAGAAACATTGCCAATATTATGAAAGTCTATTAGTACCACGCCCTGCTGTGTGACTTCTGTTACAAATGATCATTATGTTACACATTATATAATGAAGAGATGAAATTAACTCATAGAATACGTATCACCTACTTGCACGTGACTCTCCATTTACCGTATATTACATTAATCAAACCTTTGTTCTTTTTACATATTCCTGATTAATGGCCATACTTGTCGGCGAACCGTAATAAAAGGATAAAAGTTAACACGATCAGGTATTTTATAAAGAATCATAAGAAGTGTTTTTCTTACACAGCTGCCTTTGCAGAATAGAGGTTCCCATGATGGAAAGCCATCGGCAAGACGTTCAAATACATAGACAATGATATGACGTCATGACGGGGCAAGTTTCACGTGATTGTATCTATTTTGCTGTATTCGATTTTCAGTCCGGGTGTTTTATTTATATCTAGTGTAATGTTATATGTCAGAAATAGGGGGAGGTTCGGAGAGGATTTTGCATCCTTTGTCACTCCGTTAAATCCGTTTCGTGATCGTATAGTTTTTAGCAATGGTAACGAGTCGACAACTTCCCCTGCAGTCCTCTCTAGACCTCGCCTCTTTCGTCAGGTTACAGACCTGTTTTCACTACAGGTTCGAACACTGGATGTAGTGGTAATACAAGCAATTGATTCAATAACTCAGCAAGGTGTTTAAAATACAAGTAACTGTTTATTAACAAGACGGAATGAATATGTACAACAAGTTTAACAAATACAAAGCATAGCATTAGTGCCAAACAATGACAACTTATGTTAAGAAACCCAATCCCTACGTATATAGAGTAATGGCCTATCCTACCTAAAATTACTACCAGTAGACTAAGACCACGTGCTCCTAGCTCCCTATAGATCTACAGCGAACCACTATGTATCGAAGCCTAAGCCCGAAGCCCCTGGCTATCCCTTAATGCATGCACTGTAGTTCCTATAGCACTCCATATATCCCAGGAACGATAACTTCATGTAGTCCTACGGTATTGGTCCTCGGCCCATGTTTTGCACTGTTAACAGCGCATGAGGCGGTAATGTTCTCCTCACCAGGAGAAGTGGGTCGGCTCACCGACCCTGTCAAGACACTGATCCCCACCCGGACCCGCTGTTTTATACCCCCTGCTCCCCCCACCAAATAGCCTCGAAGATGAGTGACCAACTGTTAATCTTGAACCCAGCCTCACCATCTAAAAGCATGTGAGCGAGGAGCGGGAACCTATTCCTGTTATTACTATCACCCCCTTCCGGCCGTCTCAAAAGTGTAAACACACAGATGATCGCCAGGAATCCTACACTGAACGAAAAGCCCTACCCTACATAAGGGTGGATAACACAGAAAGTAACAGATCCCTGTCTCTAAATCATAAACAACAATTATACTTAACAAAGTAATACAAATGTGAGAAGTAAACAACCTACCCTCCCACATGTCATTTGATGTTTGTAATTCCAGTTTATATCGAAATATGATGCACACTTCCCAGTGGTATATATAACTTTATAATCGGTTTATTAATGAAGAATTTGATAGCTTGCCTCTAGATGGCGGCTACACATCTCCATCGAATAAACTGGTACGAGATGTTAACAGTAAACCAAACAAACTCTGACATTATTATGTAAGATAGATAAGTGCCACCCTTTGATACAAATTTTTTGTTAAAAAACCTCATTATTTCTATCCGACATTCCTGCATTTGATAAACAATATAGTTTAAATATCATTCAAATAAACAGCGAAAATACTCTGTTAAACACTTAAACAGTTCTTGATAAAAGTAAGGCATCATTTATGTTGTAGTAATCCATACCTGTTTAAGCAAAGAAAATAAGAGCAGCCAAACACAGCCTCATTGTGATAACAGACGTCTTCATTCTCCTGCTCATTATTCGTGAATACACATGCTTAGGAACTAAAACACCTCAGAATACTACTTTTTAATATCAAATCCTCACAGATTTTGAAATTGACATCGTCATCTCTTGAAAAAAATGGTAATTAAATCCGCTACGACACGACGATGAGTAAATTTGATGTTTGTTTGAACGTAATTAAACTAATGAACAGATACATCATATCTAACCTTGTTATGACAGTATACTTCTGTTGATACTATCAACAGTGGTCAGCAATATCACCGACACTGTCATCAAAACAACATGTTTCTCAGAAATAGAAATAGAAATGAAAACTAGGTAAATACGTGTAAACGATGCCAAGCCTTCACAAGTTGTAACAGACCGTTATTAATGAGTTTGAATTGAATTATTTTCATAACATGTGTAAAGAAAACAATTAACTGATAATAAATCATAATTGACAATAAACCGAACAAGCGTAAACATGATTTTATTGTAACAAAGATGAGGAATCAGTAAGTGTCCTTTTACGTGCCTGGGTATGGTGTCAGTAAATTAATCAAAACTACCAAGAGACACAACACGAGAATGTGAAGGCAGAACAAAAGTGTCACTCCAATCGATGTAGCTACACCAGACAATGAAGGAGGAAAAACATGATTATCATTATGATCATATACCATCATCTCAAGTCCACAGTGTGGAGGATGATGATATATTGTTGATGAGGATGTAAGATGATGATGATGATCATAAGTTGATGAAAGTGCTTAATGAGGATGATGACAACGAAAATATGTCGTTATCGATGACGATGACAGTTATGTGATGATGATGATGTAAGAGGAGGGTGTATGATGATATTCATATATTATGGATGATGCTGCTGCTGCTGCTGATGCTGCTGCTGCTGCTGCTGCTGCTGCTGCTGCTGATGATGATGATGAGATCAGGTGAAGGGTGATGACAGTGTTATTTTAAACGTGTAGATGTGAGTGTGAGAGAACGTGCTATTTTTTGTATATGTAAAATACATTTGTGAAAAAATAGAAAAAAAAAGAAAAAAAAAGGGAAAACATAACATGTAGATCGTTGAACAAGTACAAAGAGAGTCAGACCGGGTAATCCATGTCCGTGCAGCTCAATCCCTCTATATATACTTCAAAGTGAGAACCGGTGTAGTGACAACGTAACCAAACGATAGACTAACAACAGTGATACAAACATCCACCTTTATATCGTATTTGGAAATACAACAGATTTATTACAAACATACACTTGTCCATAGTTATCTTCCACTAATATCTCTTGTGAAACAAACATACACTTGCCCATAGTGAAACAAGGAGATATTTGTACGAGTCCACAGTCTGTTTACAGTCTGCAAGAAAAACTTACTACAGAACTTAACAAAGTATTATCAATCAAAAACCTTAAACATGTTAACGATTGTGTCCTCAGTAAAGATATATCATACTGCCTTTTCCCCATTTTCATAAAAAATATCATCCTAAAAAGTAACCATATATTTATACCGCCGTTCACCTTTCCTTAACACATCTGATAGGGAAATGAAGGCGTTCCTTAGGTTTGTATAAGGTATCTAGAAGCGTCAATATTGGAGATGCTTAAAATGTATCAAAATATTTTTAGTTCTTCAAAATCCGTAGAGAGTTTCACATTGTGGTAGCTTGATTAATCGGTACAATGAATGGTAGATAGAAGTACGAAGTTAAAAAATGTCTTGTTTAAATGACTTGCAGAGCCAGCGGCATAAGGTGGTATAGAAAGAGTCTTGCTTCGTTTGTTTTGCAAGCAAACAATATAACATAGTTTGAACTATTCGATGGTTTGCCCGCTTAAACAACTACATACTTAACAATGCTGTGTATCGTATTGAGTGTGCTCTTTGTGGTTTGATATAGACGACTACGACAGCTAATAAATGGTTATCGTTCGGCAGTTGACCGTGGAGAAATGCCAATACTCAGGAATTGGAATAAATGGTATGTAGATTTTGAAGAATTCAACACCTATGAGCCTTTCTTCCCTTTACACTACAATACCTCTGACCAAACCGAAGGAACGCCTTCTTTCTCTTGTAATGATTGTTTTATTTTTATACAGAAAGGCGAAGTGCTATATAAATATATGGTTGTAAATTATCTTGTAGCATATTGTGTGTAAACATACAACAAAGGACAAACTGAAATATACAGAGGACGATATTGTGAAAATGATTTGGTTCCAGGTTGACGCTATCTTTGTAGAGTTTGGTGGCAAGATTTCCCGGCAGACTAGGCATTCCTATGGGAACAAATTGTGCATCTTCTGGCCGATTTATTTCTGTTTATGAGCTAATTATGTCTGGTACCAAAATCCTTGCAAAGTCTTTAAATTTCACATAAGATATGTTTATATTTTAGCTGCAACCCACTCTATGAACATTACCAGCAGAAATTCATTTCATTCGAGTATGAAAGCATAAACTCTTCTGACGTAACACGTGGTGTACTTATGATATCAATCAAACAATCAATCAATCAATCAATTTCTTTTATCCCTCCAATGAGAGATTTTAAATACAAAATACAAAATGAATATTCAGAACATATATACAATTTTCTACTTTCCGTGAAACTATTCAGGCATCACATTGTCCATAAAATGTCTTTCTATTGGCGATTTAATCCACTTGCAGGATTGTAACTATCCACATAATTATATTTACAATCTTGATGTTTGTTCTGTACATGAAACTACGAACTAAAAACACCTGCCATTATACCATGAATACACTATTAATACAACGATTCTCGTGCAACCGGTCAGCTGATTTCACACACAATGACAAATCATATCACTACGCATAGTACCGTTTCTGAAAACAGTTATCTCCCTTTCCCCGAGTTAACGCAGTTGCGAGAAATAATAATAAACCTTAGAAAAATCATAAATGGTGCATTTGTACTATTGTAATTTTTTTTTTTTATAACACTGTCTCATTAAATACTGACTTCCGAATCGGTACCTCGTGGTCACGAATTTTCTTACACTCAAACGTCCGGCTTGATAATTCCCGTGACATCAACTTGCACATTAAACCCAGAGAACCGCTTTACATTTAACTTCAAATGAGCTCTATGTCTACTGCCGATGGGTGACCTGGATGGTTACTATGGTGACCGATGATTTGAAATAGTGCTGACATAAACCTTTTAAAATATATAATATGCGGCGTTTAATGCAAAACCCCCCATCAAATACGAACTTTCACAAATGAAAGGAACATCAAGAGTTGGTTACTTATTATATTCTAGATAAATCTTTTTCGTTCAACAAAATCAGCTATTCGGCGGAAGTTGAACATTTGAAGTTTGTGTGTAGGCTAGAGTTCTGGCTGTTACTTTTTTATAGTTTTCTGTCCGATACTAATATCAAAAATGATAAATTAACAAAAAGTGTTGTAACTTCTTTTTATTGTAGTTCACTGTAACGTAAATATATGAATGGAATGGAATGGAATGGATTTGTGTTCATGTAATGAATAGCAGTAGCTGATCTACATATCTTCTGAGGAGCGCTAACGTTTAAAAGACAATGGTGAGGGTGCATTTCTAACATGTGCAACTAAAATATTCCATGTATATGATCCCTGGTAGGTAAAAGATTTCTTAAACATTTTTGTTTTAAATGAAGGTAGGTAAAACAAGTTATAAGACAAAGATCTAGTAACTCTTGAATGGACATCCGTAGTGTATTTAAAATGGTTAAGATATTGCGGAGCCAATCCATGTAAAACTTTGTACATTAAAACTGACTGATTGTGCAATAAACGTTTTGATAAAGTTAGCCAGTTAAACTTCTTATACATGTCACTGGATGGAGTATTGTAATCACAGTTCAAGATAACCCTCACTGCTCTTTTCTGGAGCTTATCAAGTTTGATTGTATTTACCTGTGAGGTGTTTCCCAAGATATTTGCAAAATAGTTAAAATGGGGATTTACAAAACAGTTGTAATGTGTTAAACAGGAAGACTGACTTAAGAACAATCTCAAACGTTTCATTTGAAAAATGTAATAAGACAGCTTTTTGCATACATTGTTAACATGTGCATTCCAAGATAAACATTCATCGACCATGACACCTGTGGCAGCCCAACTACTGTAAGCTGCTGACCTGGGGCACAACAACTGTAAGCTGCTGAGCTAGGGCACACCAACTATAAGCTGCTGACTTTCACTCGGTGATTTTTTTGGAAACGATCATAAAGGTAATATTTGAATAAATAATGCATTTACAGAACAACCAGATAGCTGCAGTTTTTGTTATAAAACTTTTATGGTTAACCAGGTAAAACGCCTTGCGAAAATCTAAAAATAAAATACCAGTAAGACACCCTTTACTAATAGCGTCATACCATAAATTTGTAATGTTTGTTAACGCTGTTTGGCATGAGTGACGGGGCCTGAAACCAGATTGATTATCTAACTACAAGTTGTGCCGTGTTAAGAGGTCATAGAGATGTATATGTACATTTTGATAATACAGGAAGCACCGATATTGGTCTATAATTTGAAGTTTTTTGTCACCTTTTTTAAATAAA
Organism: Mizuhopecten yessoensis; assembly: GCF_002113885.1. Classification (NCBI taxonomy): domain Eukaryota; kingdom Metazoa; phylum Mollusca; class Bivalvia; order Pectinida; family Pectinidae; genus Mizuhopecten; species Mizuhopecten yessoensis. Next base: position 1,236,147 of record NW_018406720.1, on the reverse strand, counting down.
GGACTTCCTTTTGCATTATTCTATAAAGCAGGAATAGTACGTGTCAATGCAATGATTTTTAATTTTGCGCAAAAATGGTGCTACACTTTCAGCACAATGTTTTAAAAATACTGCACTGATACCATCCGAACCAGTTTTTTTTTTACTGTCCAACCCCTTCATGTACTTAACAACAAATGAAACATCCATCTGTGGTATAGAAAAAGTATCACCACCACGTTTCTCTGTAGTAAAAGTACTAACACTGTGCAACATCACCGAGGGGTCACAATCTTCAGTTTCATCAACATATTGTTTTGAGATATTGGTGAAACAAGAATTGAATATGTTGCTAATTTCTTTAGCATCAGTTACATCATTACCATTTTCATGTGTAAATGAACACATACTGTTCAAAGACTTGGGACATCGTTTATTTATTTTGTTTTTGAAATTCCAGCTGCGGTTTGTTACCAATGACCCTGATAGATTGTATGCAGTCTGTAAGTGAATCCATTTCAGCATACTCTCGTCTTCTCTAATGAGACGCAAGTCTTCCTCAGAATCAATCAATATTTTGAAATTCATATTCCTCGATACTTTGGGACCCTGACAGAAAGCTTTACATATAGTTGTATGGAGATAAAGAAAAGACTGGAGAAGGAGTAATTGTAATGTCATCTAAATTGATTGCCAATATTTGTTGTTTTAACATACGGCCAGTCATAAATCAGAAAAAAGCTGCAGTGCTGAAGTAAACTTTACTTTCTATCCAACATTCGCTGCCGTATAATGATCATTCATTTGTTGTTGTAATTATTCTTTTGTTTCAACACATATCAACACACAGAGCGCACACTCAATACTATCGACGACAAGGACGTATGCGTTTCAGTGGTTCAAAAGAATATTGCACGTTAACTAATTTTAATTCTACATTTACAAATATAAAAAAAAATCTTTGACTTGTCTGAAATGTTAAACAAATTAAATTAATTGCTTTTGCAAGGTTCGAAACGTCAAGCAATCTTTACATCTGTCCATAAAAAACACCTTGTGAATTATTATATAATGCGTGAAGTAATGGCAGTCTGTTAAGTTCACATAAAGTATACAACACGTATCTGATTGTAATACTCACCGCTATAACGTGAAGAGTGTCACCTTGACTTTGAGTGCTGTGGTCATGTAATCGCTTGTTTGTATTGTGTTAGATCAATATCTGTTACAATAGTGTACACGATTAGCTATTCGAGCACTATAGTGCCATGTTGTAACAGGAAGGCAGGGGTCACTTCATCACCTGCTACAGAACTACCTGCTCTCACAGACAACAATATCACATATTTACGGTTGATACGTGGCTTCGTTACCGTTTACATGTGGGTAGATCAACGATACTTACATGTAGTTTCAATATTTACAGATGTACGAAGCTTTTGTTTTTGAAGTGTTTATTGTGTAGCTAGGGTTTTCAGTGGTCTCTATGAACATGACTTCGGCCACCTCCCTCTTTTCCCTTTGTTTAAAGTACCACTAATAAGTCTGAAATGATCGTATGGTGCGGAAACATTTACTTGAATCGACTTGCTTAATGCGGATCTAAAATTGATTCTATACTTCGTACTTCTAATCATAATTTTGGATTCTTTTTTGGTCCTTTTGTAGTGACGATGTGGTATATTTTTTTTCTATTTTAATAAAACTTTTACGTGATATGTATTTGTATGAAAATCCATAATAAAAGTCAGGAGGTTTGCTGCAAATATTTACAAAATGATTTTTTCCATATTAAACCGATAACATTCATTCATATATGAATATAAATATATAACAGTTATGGAAAAAAAATTCAACTTATATCAATCACTCCTGCTGGCGTAGAGGTCTTACTGCGGGAGGAAACCGGAGTACCCGGAGAAAACCCATGTGGAAGGGCAGGTGACTCCATACCTTTTCACGTACGACCGGGGAATCGAACCCCGGTCGCCTTGGTGAAAGGCAAGTGCGCTATTCACTGCGCCACCCAGCCAACCGACCATCCTATATATCATGACACTGTCTTTATTATGTATTATTGTAAATTTAGAAAGCATGGTTACCTGACCTGCTTTTACTAGCAAACTCGTGTAAATGTAAATTTATAAAACATGGTTTCATCTCTTGTTTTACTGCGGTGTTCATGTTAATGACATTTTCATAACATTGTCTCGTCTCTTTTCTGGGGGTTCATGATATTGTAAATTTCAAGCAAAAAATCATATTCTGTTTATTCTGGTTCAAGGTGGCTCCTACCTGTTAACGTCATCCTCCTTCTCCTTCCTACAGGGACATGGGTGCATTATTTGTTATATAAACAAATTGTTTTCCGTCTTGGAGCGATGTTCTCGTAGTTGCTTAATTTTGAGCTTGTGGATTTGATTTAACTTTTTTTCTGGTGCATCTAAACCTTTGAGAGTTGTCATACATTTGTATGGCGGTAAAATGTCGGCACTGATAAAATATGTTGATCACGATAGTTTCAAAATGGAGAAAAACAGTAATAAATGGATACCTCAATATTATTCAAAACAGACCGCATCTTAGTGTTTGAAGCTGTTCTCACCTAGACTACAGTGTACAATAACGTCAACAGCACGAGATTGTCCAAATATAATTGGAGTCAACAAAGGAGGTCTCTGTCTGAATCAGTGACAAACGTTTGTTGTTGACGAGATGAAAATGAAATGCCCTTGTGATTGAATTAAAGAGCCCCTTAATATCAGCATTTATCAAGTATGATCAATAGAAAGCATAAATTATTAGAACGACAAATCTTGCGCGAATTCATGTGGCGATTTCCCTCTTGTGTAATGATAGATTTTCAACACTCATCAAAGTGTCGTGTTTAAAATCTACTAACAAGTAAAACTGGGAAATTTAGACTTTGCACTTACCATTAAATAAATATTATAACTTGTAAAAACAGATGTCTTGAACAGTTCTCATCAATAAACCATTAGAGTAATATAACCATTCTCAGATCTTATTTCACAATATGAAGATGTGATAGAGGCTCAAAGAAAACAATGTCTCGCTTTCCACATCCTCCGAAGAGGTAAATATATCGGCTACACTGGAGTAGGGCACTAGACCCATTCCATGAAAATGAATATTTTTTAAATTGATTTTTTTTACGACAGCACGGTTCAAGAAGTCATTTACAAAGATCTTGTTTAAAAACAGAGTAAAAACATATATTTTCCCCATTTTCTATTTTATTTTATTTATTTTTCTAATTAATTTATCTTAATTAGCCATGTTAAGTGTGGTGGTCGGTCTAATATCAATGCGTACCTTTATGATACGTGTTTTGTGTGATGATCAGTGTAATATCAATGCGTACCTTTATGAACGTGTTTTGTGTGGTGATCAGTGTAATATCAATGCGTACCTTTATGATACGTGTTTTGTGTGATGATCAGTGTAATATCAATTTGTTCCTTATTTTACGTGTTGAGTACACCAGTCGGTGTATCAATATATTCATACTACAATAAACGTGTACATGGGTTGAACAAGACGTTTGGTTAGACAGAGAAAACACTGTTTGCTGACAACTCATAGTTCTCGGGCCGACTGCCACAGCGCGGACTTGATAACTGTAACTTGTTTTAAATCGAAACACCACTAGACTCAAAAACAATAATCAGCGTCAATAGTATATGTATAGCTTTAATACTGATTATCTTCGTATCAAAGAAATATACGTCTCTTATCTACGCCGAAGTGTTTATATGTTCTAACTGGTGCTAGAACGCTATACAACAAAGATTCTTTACAATAATTGCTAAATGACACTACAAAGCATGCCTATCCCAAAGAACATATATTTACCGTATTTGTGCCTAAGAAAATGTGGTTCGATACAACAAGATAGCTTCAAGCAAACCAAATAAATTACAAACAAAATGCGTAATAGCCTTATATGTATCGCTGTTTTATATGTTTTCATATCAAGGTATCGGAGTGTCAGTAACAACGGTATTACTGTTCACATAAACATAATTACCGCGTAATTATATTCCCCAGACTAACTCAAGTTTAATGATAACAATCACATGTCTACCATAAAATAAAACAAAAGAAAAAATAACGACTAATATGATACATTTCAGAAAACAATTACATAAATAATTAAATAAAGCAAAAAGAAAACTGTTTTATTCTTTAAACATAATATCGTCAATTATAACTCCGTTTTGTGATTCTGCGAAGTTTCGTGATTTTGAAAAGTTGATACCCTCGAATAAATGCATACTTTTGAAAAAGCAAATTTTAGATCCAAGAAATATAAAACACCGATCGAGAACAACGCCGTGCAAATGTTACTTCTAGTGTTGGTGGGTATTGATGCGGTGTGTGTACCAACAGACACAGTGTTACAAATAAAAATAATCTCCTCAAACACTGACAAAGGATAATAAAACTGCTAAATATACACACCATTCTCCTTGTTCAAATAACTATTATCCGAACTAGATCTTTCAAATATATTAAGTCCTTCAAATAATATAATTGAAAGTTTACAAAGATTTAAGAGAACGTAAACCCGAAGTCAGCTGGGAAAGAAATCAGACGACCTAGAAGACTGGTAATGTTGTCTAAACATATCTTAGCAGCTCTAGTTACAATCTTGTAATATTAATCAATAGCATAAGTTCTAGTTGTCGACAGTTCCCTCCGTCACAGCGTCAACAAATAGGGCGTTACGTATTTCAATTGGAACATGCATCATTAGTGGCGAATACAATAAAAGTCATTATCATCTAGACAGCTTCAGTGTCATATTATGTCTATGATGAACGTGTACGTATTAGACAACGATACACTAACGACGTTATCTAAGATGTAGGGTTTCGATCCGGTCGTTTCCTTATGCAAATATGATCACACTAGTATGAACAAAAACAAACTAACCGTTTTAATTTCTTGATATAAAGATACAGACATATTTGTTCCCGCTCTCAAATGTCTTCGTGTGTAGGCAATGTTTCCCTGTTGTGTTCACTTTGCATTTAAAAGTGAGTTGATGAAGGAATGTCTCCAAATATCTTGGGAATCGGTAAGAACACACTACAGCCTGGAAGAACGATAGCATATCCTACTATTGATTACCAACAAGTACAAAGTTGTCCTTTGAAGATAAGCAAATTGTTTGTCGACAACACCGAACTTCCAAACGTATTTGTAAGCTGGTAATTAATTGGTGTTCCTGTGTATTCAGCGAAGACAACAAACCAAACATACTCATTACATTGCATTATTTAAATGTGGACAATCTGTGTTTATTGTTGACAGTACAAATATCTGTCGTAGCTAAAAGGTTGAACATGTGTAATTTTGAAGTGTTTGATAGACATTCTTATCATTTCTCTGTATTAAACACATGTTTGGGAACACTCAAGTAAAATGACTATGTTGTTTATATTCTGACGTCACTCTAACACATGTTACCTGTAACATTCTGACGTCACGCTTACATATGTTACCAGTTATATTCTGACGTCACGCTAACACATGATATCTGTTACATTCTGACGTCACTCTAACACGGGTAACCTTTATTGTTCTGACGTCACTGTAACACATGTTACCTGTAACGTTCTGACGTCACTCTAACACATGTTACCTGTACTATTCTAACGTCATTGCTACACGCGTCACCTTTATTGTTCTGACGTCACTATCACCTGTTACCTGGACTGTCACTTTCTATGAAGTATACACTGTAATTTGCGGTGGGTTGTCTAGCCATGCATTGGCATTGAAGTAGTAGGAACCAATTCCATCCATCGCTATGGTTACCTGATGGAAACGAAGATAAAACAAAAAAAATAAGACTTCTATGTTGTGAATCTGAACATCTTTGTATATCTTCTAGTTTTATCTGAAGCACGTATACTTTGATCCAATTGTTTCTCTATATAAAACGGAATCAAACATTGGACAGTGTTTGTCTGATTCTTCTGATCACAGACATACATGTACTATTATGTGGGACTTTTTAAAATCTTCATTTTACATTTTTTTCTGAAATTTGTTCACTGGTATATACAACCTAGATTTGTATTAAATGTATAACAGATTCAACAGAAATCAGTATATGACATGGTTGAAAATATTATCAAATGCTGAACGGAAAAGATTCACCTAGTTAAAATTTAATATCATCGCGTCTTGAAGATATTTGATTACCGTTTGCAGCTTCCAGCCGGAACTAGAGCCACCATTATCATGCCCTATATCGATTCTGGTCAGTGGTCCGACATCGTTCCAGTTTAACTGAAACAAATTTTGAAAGAAAAGTTTGATGTTCATTTTTTTTTCACCGAATCGTAACGAGTCATATATACCATATAAGTACAGTATGTACCATATAAGTACAGTATATACCATATAAGTATAGTATATACCATATAAGTATAGTATATACCATATAAGGACAGTATATGCCAACGCTTCAATGCACAAGTACAATGTATAGCGGAACGTCAATACACAAAGTCAAATATACCAACACTTCAATACACAATTACAAAATATACCAACGTTTCAGTACACAAAGTCAAATATACCTACACTTCAATACACCTGTACAAAATATACCTACACTTCAATACACAAGTACAAAGTATACCGGAACGTCGATACACAAAGTCAAATATACCTACACTATAATACACAAGTACAATGTATACCGCAACTTCAATACACAAAGTCAAATATCCCTACACTTCAATACACCTGTACAAAATATACCTACACTTCAATACACAAGTACAAAGTATACCGGAACGTCGATACACAAAGTCAAATATACCTACACTATAATACACATGTACAATGTATACAGGAACGTCGATACACAAAGTCAAATATACCTACACTTCAATACACAAGTACTAAGTATATCGGCACGTCAATACATAAAATCAAATATACCAACACTTCAATACACAATTACAAAATATACCAACGTTTCAGTACACAAAGTCAAATATACCTACACTTCAATACACAATTACAAATTATACCTACACTTCAATACACAAGTACAAAGTATACCGGAACGTCGATACACAAAGTCAAATATACCGACACTATAATACACATGTACAAGGTATACCGGAACGTCGACACATAAAGTCAAATAAACCTACACTTCAATACACATGTACAATGTATACCGGAACGTCAATACACAAAGTCAAATATACCTACACTTCAATACACATGTACAATGTATACCGGAACGTCGATACACAAAGTCAAATATACCTACACGATAATACACATGTACAAGGTATACCGGAACGTCGACACATACAGTCAAATAAACCTACACTTCAATACACATGTACAATGGATACCGGAACGTCAATACACAAAGTCAAATATACTTACACTATAATACACATCTACAATGTATACCGGAACGTCAATACACACAGTCAAATATACCTACACGTCAATACACATGTACAATGTATACCGGAACGTCGATACACAAAGTCAAATATACCGACACTATAATACACATGTACAAGGTATACCGGAACGTCGACACATAAAGTCAAATAAACCTACACTTCAATACACATGTACAATGTATACCGGAACGTCAATACACAAAGTCAAATATACTTACACTATAATACACATGTACAATGTATACCTGAACGTCAATACACAAAGTCAAATATACTTACACTATAATACACATGTACAATGTATACCGGAACGTCAATACACAAAGTCAAATATACTTACACTATAATACACATGTACAATGTATACCTGAACGTCAATACACAAAGTCAAATATACTTACACTATAATACACATGTACAATGTATACCGGAACGTCGACACACAAAATCAACTATACCGACACTTCAATACGAAAGTACAATGTTTACCGGAACTTCAATACACAAAGTCAAATATACCTACACTTTAATACACATGTACAATGTATAGCGGACCGGCAATACACAAAGTCAAATATACCTACACTTCAATACACAAGTACTAAGTATACCGGAACGTCAATACACAAAGTCAAATATACCTACACGTCAATACACATGTACAATGTATACCGGAACGGCAATACACAAAGTCAAATATACCTACACTTTAATACACAAGTACTAAGTATATCGGCACTTTAATACATAAAATCAAATATACCAACACTTCAATACACAATTACAAAATATACCAACGTTTCAGTACACAAAGTCAAATATACCTACACTTCAATACACAAGTACTAAGTATACCGGAACGTCAATACACAAAGTCAAATATACCTACACTATAATACACATGTACAATGTATACCGGAACGTCAATACACACAGTCAAATATACTTACACTATAATACACATGTACAATGTATACCGGAACGTCAATACACACAGTCAAATATACTTACACTATAATACACATGTACAATGTATACCGGAACTTCAATACACAAAGTCAAATATACCGACACTTTAATACACATGTACAATGTATAGCGGAACGTCAATACACAAAGTCAAATATACCTACACTATAATACACAATTACAATGTATACCTGAACGTCCATACACAAAGTCAAATATACTTACACTATAATGCACATGTACAATGTATACCGGAACGTCAATACACAAAGTCAAATATACCTACACTTCAATACGCAAGTACAATGTATACCGGAACTTCAATACACAAAGTCAAATATACCTGCACTTTAATACACATGTACAATGTATAGCGGAACGTCAATACACAAAGTCAAATATACCTACACTTCAATACACATGTACAATGTATACCGGAACGTCAATACACAAAGTCAAATATACTTACACTATAATACACATGTACAATGTATACCTGAACGTCAATACACAAAGTCAAATATACTTACACTATAATACACATGTACAATGTATACCGGATCGTCAATACACAAAGTCAAATATACCTACACTTCAATACAAAAGTACAAAGCATACCGGAACGTCCATACACAAAGTCAAATATACCTGCACTTCAATACACATGTACAATGAATACCGGAACGTCCATACACAAAGTCAAATATACCTACCCGTCAATACACATGTACAATGTATACCGGAACGTCCATACACAAAGTCAAATATACCTACACGTCAATAGACATGTACAATGTATACCGGAACGTCAATACATAAGGACCAAAGACTATCAAACTGATGGACTATAGCGTCAAAACAAAAGGACAAAAGATATTTTATCGTTCACACAGAATATAAGAGAGCTTTAACACACAAGAGCAAAATGTACCACAGCGTCAAAGCTAAAGAAAAACATTATACCACAACGTCAACACACAAGGACAAAAAGACCAAAGAATCAACACATAAATACAAAAAACACCAAAGAATCAATACTCCTTGACAAAATTACTACAGAATCAAACACAATGACAAAATTACCACAGAATCAACACACAATGACAAAATTACCACAGAATCAACACGCAATGACAAAATTACCACAGAATCATCACATAAAGACAAAATTACCACAGAATCAACACACAAGGTCAAGTTAGACAAAACAAAAAGATCCAATGGACCTTTTACAGAGCAACAAGAGGACCCAGACTTTGAAGAGATTTCCTCGCAGTCCTTTAGTATATCCATAACGCCATATAATGTATACTATTTTCCGAATAAAATTATGATTGCGACTTTAGATAATAGCTTATACCCATAGTCATCATCAACTTTAATCCTTGGCAACCTGTGCTATTAATTATTTTAATAATTTATCATGAATTTGTGCCATTTCAAATATATAGAATATATCATATTGTTAAATGCAATTCGTTTCTCAATGCCTCCACGAGCCCGGGACCACTCGTTTACTAGTCTAACGCTTTACCGAACAAGTAAAAGAGGAATATTCCGTAGCCGAATCGGTAGTAAGTGGCTAGTATTTTACCAGGATTGCAAACTTCCACTTCTGGAAAGATCTCCTTCCAAGTTTCGTCCCTGTCCAGGAAATAATTCGTCCCAGATAAAAGAATGTATGACAGCTACTTTGTGAAATGTCTACAAGGAAAAAAATAATTTACCCAGTTTGATTCCGATATTCCTTTCTCAAATAACATATTTGAAGGCATGGTGACTTGTTGCGTCCCGTAGGCCCCGTACATCCGTACCCAGACTATTGCATCTGTACCGGCAAACAGGACATCAGCAGTTGTCCAGTAGAACGTGTACCGAATAACTATAGGCTTGCCTGTAAACACATGACAGTCACAATGGTAATGAAAGTTCATACCAAAAAAAATTGGTGTAAAGTGATGTGGTGTAGACATAACGTTCCGCATTAATCGGGTATGTTAAACGTAAGCTAGCATCATTTTCCACAAACTTGTGGTATTCTTAAGCCAATGGATTCAAGGAACGAGAAAATTATGTATAATATATATATGATATTTACTTTTCTCTAACTAAAGTAAATAGTAGTTTCGTTCGGTCAGAACGCGTGACGATATCATGTCTCAAACTTAAAAAAATGGTACTTTCGTTTGGTCAGAACACTGGACAAGGTTATATCGCCTACTTGTCCAATATCTCGTTATGTTTAAGACGCGGCTTTTAACTCTTCAGATCAAATTCATAGATGTTGAAATATATGACGACGTATGTATTTCAGTAGTGTATAACCAGTAGCTAATTTATAAAGCACATTATATGAATAATTCTTTATCAGAAAGCAATATTACTAAATCCATTAAATGAAGGCGTCATCACTTCTGAACTGATCACGCTAGTGACTTACATATCATGTCGATGACTCCTAGCCACGTGCCTCCTAATTGACAGGTAAGCGTGTCCCCGACTCCTCCCCTGTTTATATAACCCGACAGACAGGTATAGGTGGCGACACCTCCTACTTGCAATGTCGTCACCGTTGGAATACCATTTGCAAGCTCTGCTGGATCCGGGCACGCTGATCAAGAAATAGTCCGAGGTTTCAATGAATGCAGACTTATTTAAGACATTGAGACATATTCTTGAGCTATAAGGAAACTTCGTTGGGACGAGAATCTTCTCGAATTCCATCTTATGTTACCAATACTTCATTATGTAACTAAAAGTAGTAAAATGGCAGAATACCACTATTTTTCACAGGTGCAAAAACATGCACGAGTAGAAATATCAGTATATTCTGACATATGAGTGATATATATATAGTATATATTTATTTATGTGACATTCAGCGAGAAAGCATTAGATGATCTAGTTATTACATTTGAAAACATCGGAAAAAACCCGAAAACAAAAACGGAAATGTTACTGAATCGAAAACGTTGAGGATATAATAGCAAAATCCTTGGCGCCATGTTTTAATGACGTCATGCTTGTCAACAAGGCTGCACGCCATTTAGAATGGCTTTTCAAAATAATTGACATATTCTGGCTTTTGTTTGGTAAAGTTTGTGCTTTCATAAATGATATCAATTGTGTAGGTAGTTAATACATCAGTGTATATAAGCAAACATGTACCAAAACAGCCACTTATTCTACCATCGCTTCAACCATACCGGAACTCTCTGCAAATCTGCGACTTTTAATGAACTTAGTACAAAGTTCCTTTCTGATTGGTCAATACCAAAATTGTGAAAATGTAATTTTTGATAACTGTCACGTGTAAAAGATATCAATTTTACCGAATTTATATAAGTCGATATTTCATTGTCAAAAATGAAATGATTTTTTAGATTAAGGGACCTGTAAATATACGTCTCAATAACCATATGTTAAGGACGACTTGGATCTATTAAGTTATATGTCATTAACTTTGTTTGATTGATTCAAAATTAATTTACTAGACTCCATAGTGTTGATAGGAATATTAAGTACCCGACAGTTTGTAAACATAACGAAGATTTAATCTATTTAATGATTGCAGGACGCACATAGAAATTTGTTCAAAACTTGTGAAAAACATATATCGAGTCCTACTGCCTCCATTCTCAAAACCTGAGTACCTTTCAGCTTTTTGATAAAGAAGACAATATCAATCGTAACATACAGAAGAACTATTGAATACAGAATGGCTTTTATTGAAAAATATTAATGACACATATCTTTATGTGTCTGCATGTCCTAGTAACAAAGAAGGGTTCAATCCTATAATCTATATGAATGAAATAAATAAAATATTATCGAATTCACAATCTTTTTCACATTAACGATCCCATTAAAACTTTATTATTATCGCTATAGGAAACACTTTCTTCATTCAAAATTAACTATTAATCAGTCAGAAGATAAAAGTATTTGATGGTGTCCCGTTGAATAATGATATTCATATTTATTGCACTACTATTGCAGAATATCCATATTTTCCACCAGTGAAGAGCGAGAGCAAATATAACCGTATAGTGTGCCATAGCAGTGAAATATATATTGTGTTCCACAGGAAAATATTTTAGAAATATTTTTTATATTTTAAAGTGCGACCACGAATATTTTTGGCGAAACAAGGTTGCACACGCGATTTTGAGTAAGCTTTCGAACTCAAATTTTTCGTTTTGGACAATTATCTGGTACGATTAAAATGCAATAATGTACTCAATTATTAAGTATTGTTAATATTTAGAAACAACTATTTGTTCTATCGATACTTATTCTGCAGCTGGAATGGAAAATGAATCTGCACCTTTCTATGCAGTAAATATGATATACCGTTGTGATTGGTCAATATAAAATCGGCAGTTAATATTATATACAGTTCTGATTGGTCAATATAAATTCGACAGTAAATATTATATACCGTTGTGATTGGTCAATATACAATCGACAGTAAATACAATATATAGTTCTGATTAGTCAATATAAAATCGCCAGTAAATATGATATACAGTTCTGATTAGTCAATATAAAATCGACAGTTAATATAATATACAGTTCTGGTTTGTCAATATAAAAATAACATCGACATTGAATATTATATTCAGTTCTGATTTGTTAATATAAAATCGACAGTTAATATTAAATAACATTCTAATTGGTCAATATACAATCGACAGTAATATTATATACAGTTCTGATTGGTCAATATAAAATCTACAGTAAATATTATATACAGATCTGATAGATCAATTTAAATTCGACAGTAAATATTATATACAGTTCCGATTTGTCAATATAAAATCGACTTGGAAATATTATATACCGTTCTGATTAGTCAATATAAAATCTACAGTAAATATTATATACAGATCTGATTGATCAATATAAAATCGGCAGTAAATATTATATACAGTTCTGATTTGTGAATACAAAATCGACATTTAATATTGTTACACCTCAAGTGTCTTTCTAGTTATTTGATTGGTTGGGAGAAAATTAAACAAAAATCTCTGTCACCCTCCGAAAGTACATTGGTTTTAAGGGGCGCGGGTGATATTGCCATGAGACAGTGAAAAATATCACATGCGCAAAAAATGTGCGTGCACCGCTTCGTTTTCCCACCGTGATGGTCACAAGAACGTTTGACGGCAACAGCCAATTTCTTGAAGCGCCGGTGCGATAGCGATTGTAAACAGCAGACTATCAACAAACAAGATGTCATTATCGAGGTTTGCTGCCGTTTCTGAGCTACAAAGACTTTTGGTGTAACAAAATAAATATGACATTCATTAGCAGGTGACAGTGAATATTGTCAACCCTCAAAAACCCATTGTCACCCTCGGCTTCGCCTCGGGTGACAATGGTTTTCTCGGGTTGACAATATTCACTGTCACCTGCTAATGAATGTCATATTTATATATTATATACCGTTTTGAGTGGTCAATATAGATTCGACAGTAAATACTATATACCGTTGTGATTGGTCAATATAAAATCGGCAGTGATTTTTAATATACAGATCTGATTAGTCAATGTAAAATCGACAGTAAATATAATATACAGTTCTGATGAGTCAATATCAAATCGACAGTAAATATAATATACAGTTCTGATTTGTCAATATAAAATCGACATTGAATATGATATTCAGTTCTGATTTGTTAATATAGAATCGACAGTTAATATTTAATAACGTTTTAATTGGTCAATATACAATCAACAGTACTATTATATACAGTTCCGATTTGTCAATATAAAATCTACAGTAAATATTATATACAGATCTGATTGATCAATATGAAATCGACAGTAAATATTTCATACAGTTCTGATTTGTCAATACAAAATCGACATTGAATATTATACACTGTTTTGATTGGTCAATACAAAATCTACGGTAAATATTATGTACAGATATGATTGATCAGTATAAAATATACAGTAAATATTATATACAGTTATGATTTGTCAATATAAAATCGACAGTAGATATTATATACCGTTCTGATTTGTCAATACAAAATGGATAGTAAATATTATTTACCTTGTTGATTGATCAATATAAAATATACAGTAAATATTATATAAAATATACAGTAAATATTATATACAGATCTGATTTGTCAATATAAAATCGACAGTAAATATTTCATACAGTTTTGATTTGTCAATATAAAATCGACATTGAATATTATATACCGTTCTGATTTGTCAATACAAAATCGACATTGAATATTATATACCGTTGAGATTGGTTAATATAAAATCGACAGTAAATATAATATACAGATCTGATTGGTCAATATAAAATCGGCAGTAAACAATATATATCGTTCTGATTTGTCAATATAAAATCGACAGTATATATTATATACCGTTTTGATTGGTCAATATAAAATATACAGTAAATATTATATACCGTTCTGATTGGTTAATATAAAATCTACAGTAAATATTATATATCGTTCTGATTTGTCAATATAAAATATACAGCAAATTTTATATACTGTTCTGATTGGTCAATATAAAATCTACAGTAAATATTATATACCGTTCTGATTGGTCAATATAAAATCGACATTGGATGAATACCGTACATTGTATATTTCGATGCATAGTGAACATGTAACTTTTTTTCACATGTGTAAAAGTTTGTAATCAATGAACATCTTCAAACCAAACATTAAATCTAATATAGCTGTCATAATATGATACCTACGTATTTCAGCACAGGAAAACCCGCTGGGAGCCCAGGTCTCGTTTGCCTGACAGGTTAGGACGTTGTGATCAGTTGCATTGTATCCGAACACACACTCGTAGGTGGCATTGCACCCCGTGTAGTCAGTAAGATTGGAATGTTCTATAACCCTTGGCACTACACATTCTAGTAACAGAAACATAGAAAAGAAAAGTCCGGAAAATATTTTATCAACATGGCAACGCAATACAGCATATAAATATCGCCCAGGATAACAAAAATGAATTTGGAGCTTTTTACAGTACATTATTGATAATTGTTCTACAAGAGTTTCATAAGCATATAAATGGTATCAATGTATAACTCCATTGCGTGTAGCTGTTCTTCGTCTAAATATAGGGAGACATACAGTTTACACGACTGTTAATGAAACATAGTGAGCTCCAAATCACTTACATCCTTGCTATGGACAAAAGAACTAAAACCAAAACGTCTGCCAAAATTCTAAAAAGCAGACGTAAAAAGGTGAGTAAAGCGCCATCATGAATTCGACAAGTGTTTTCGACATTTTGGTGTCCGATGGTTAGCCTATCGACAGGGCGCCTGATACCTCTCCGAAACACGTTTTAATGAGCCACAGTGCGAGAGTTTGGAACTTCCTTTTTAGTGATCGTTAAGTACTGTATTTTAAATATTAGAGTTGTTCAAGTATGTGCTTTGTGCGTGTACATCAGAATGTTGTATTGTAGCCTATATCACGGACCAACACCATGAACTGAGTAGTGTGCCCTAAAAATGTTGTTTGTATTTTGTTTTAATTAACTTACGACAATGCTTACGTATTCTTGTGACCACTACTTAAAACGATTGACTATGATAATGAGCGATATTAAAGACGGCATTATTTTGTATGAAGATATCAAATACAACACAGGGAGAGTCGATAAAACATCCAGAATACTGTGAATATATTGATTTAACATGTTTGATTATACTCCAACGAAATGGGGACAAGTTCTCACCATTCCTCGGCCCTCTCCGACAATACAATTTACAATAACCTTCGATAACCCGTGATGACAGAAAGTTTCAACATACAAACATTGACAAAATAGGAAATTCAACAGCACAGCTAATTAATCCACGGAAAACTCTGTACGTAAAAAGGCCTCATTTGCTTCTATGTAAAATGCCAATCCTTTTTTCGGATGTTTACCTGTGAGTTTGTTTGCACCTTTTCCGGACCCGCCGCCGCTGCTCACTGTTTTAGTGAACATATAACAGGTACCAGTCGCCCCGTCGTACGTAAAGGACGCGCACTCACACGCACTCGCTACACACAGGGAGGTACATCTCATCCTGTTCCTGATCAGCTGTTCCTGTCTCGTCCACGTGTCCGTATGGCCAACAACATCAACGTCATTTACGGCTTGAAAATATGTTGAAATGAAATCTTCCGATCGTGTTTCTGAAAACAAATGTTACAATTCATATATTGTTTGAAACGATATATACATATTTATCTATATAATTATACAATTAAAATGTAAAAACAATAATAAAAATCTGCTTCAGTAAATATAATTGAATGAACAAATCCACTTTATAAGTGAAAAATAATATATATTTCTACCGCAGCTGAACCTGTTTTATTTTCCCATGCCATCGATGAAACAAAAAATCAGAGATGTTCGTAGAAAACAGTGTAAATCAAACAGTTGATTCACACTGTTCGTCGCCCTTTTGTTTGATCAAAATACCTAGCTATGGAACAGGAACAAACCACTAATCGGTTAATTAATCTGAAAAAGAGTAGACCTTACATAAACTTATATAACCTTTTATCGACACGAAAAAGTAGAGAATGTTAAATATAAACAAAACTGACCTTAAAAGGGACCTCATAATCGACAGAACAAGAAATTTGACGATAGAAATATCTATATTGAGATCTTTTGTAAAGTACAAGGAGAATAAGATTATGTGTTGCAAAAGGTTATGCAGGGTCTGCTTCATTGACAATAATAATAATGTTCATTTAGTTAAGCAAACCGACACACACCGATCAGTATTTGGTTTCCAATTTGCACAATCCACTACACCAGAAGCTTGGAGTCTTACGTACACTCCTTGACATCAACCGTTGTAACTACCCCGACTGGTCAATTAACAACGTGAAAAAAGTTTTAATAAAATAAATAAAATAAAAAAAGAGACAGGCGAAAGAGACGAGAGCCAAACCAATGCAAAGGTTGGGTCATTATACTCTACGTAAAAATGAGAAAACAATATTCTAGCGACCCGATGAGACCATATGCACCCATTAGACAAAAGACAAGACTGGTATTCATAAAAAACCGGCAGCTATATACCAAATTCCATGCAAGTTTGAAACATGTCTCATAGAAGATCAAAAGGACGACCACTTTTACCAGAAACTCACGCAAAACATTTCCCACCAGTACGAAATTCGGCATTAACAGATTACGCTAAACAGACCGACGGGAGAGGGTGCGAGATCTACATCCAACCTGTGCCTATTCGATAAATTGTGTATACACTCTCTACCGATAGGTGAAACGTTCCGTAGTCGAGTGACATACAGTGTATGTAGTTTACAATTTCATTATTTAAACAATCGGGGAAGTTTAAGTGGAATTTGAACATGCAGGTGTTGAATTTGTGTGAAGCTTTCACTCGTGTTTATACAATATTATCTGAACACTGAAAAATAAATCTTTTCCTTAAATACCAAATGCAATCGATGGATATCAAATTTAACTTCTGAATATTACATCAAACCACGGAATACAAAATCATTTCACTAAGTACTAAATTTAATTACTAAATACGAAATCTCTTACCACTCAATATTAAATCTAATCAATCAATATTAAATGTAATCAATCAATATTAAATGTAATCAATCAATATTAAATCTAATCTATCAATATTAAATGTAATCAATCAATATTAAATCTAATCAATCAATATTAAATGTAATCTCTAAAACTAAATCTAATCACCGAATAAAACATGTAGATATAATCTTTAAAAACTAAAGGAATTAGGGTGTTATGGGTCAATATTTGCCTCATAAGTTTCAAATTGAATTTATTTACAAATTTCTGTTATAAACATCATATTGGTGAAATGGAGATATCTTTCTTGGTGAGTATTTTTTCTAATGCCCATGCGTAGATTTCCTACCATAGCAACAAAATTGCGTTGCTATGCAAGAATAGACAAAAATATGGTGTTTTTGGACAGTTAGCATGCAAAAATTAAAGCCTCCGCATGTGACAAACAAAAATTCCTTCTACCAATGAACACTGGTATGACAATGAACACTGGTATGACAATGAACACTGGTATAACAATGAACACTGGTATGACAATGAACACTGATATGACAATGAACACTGATATAACAATGAACACTGGTATGACAATGAACACTGGTATGACAATGAACACTGGTATAACAATGAACACTGGTATGACAATGAACACTGATATGACAATGAACACTGATATAACAATGAACACTGGTATGACAATGAACACTGGTATGACAATGAACACTGGTATAACAATGAACACTGGTATGACAATGAACACTGGTATGACAATGAACACTGGTATGAACACTGGTATGACAATGAACACTGGTATGACAATGTTTATTTATTTGTTTGGTGCATGCCGACTCTTTCAAAAAGTGAAAAGTGTTTAGTCAATTTCCTTCTAACCAAATAGCACACAACAGACGATATTCACACATTTTATTACGAAAATAATACCAATAAATAATAATATACAACATTTATATAGCGCCCTATATAATTTGTAAAATTACTCTAAAGCGCTTTACAACATATGGATAATAGTAATGGTTATCAATAACTTTTATACATTTAGGCAAGCTATGTGAACATGATTGAACAAATGAAAGGGTGGTATTTACATGACGTCTTTGCAAAGATTCTAAAATGCAGATGTGAAGAGGTTAGTTTTGATGTCCCTCTTGAACTTGGCCAGGGTATTGGACTTTCTCATTGCAGATGGTAAGCTATTCCACAACGTAGCCGAAACCCTTCCAAAGCATCTGTTTTCGTAGGTCACAGTACGAGATTTTGGGACTCACAACAAAGATTCTGACTACGACGGCAGTGATCGTGACGGCTGATACAGGGTAACAAGCTCCTGTATGTACTGAGGAGCTGTTCTATTCAGTGGCTTGTATGTGTACACCAGAATTTTGTACTGTGACCTGTATCGTACAGGTAACCAGTGCAACGAATAGAGCACAGGTGTGATGTGCTCTCTCTTTCGAGTAAGAGTAACTAGCCGTGCTGCAGTGTTCTGGACCCTCTGCAGACGACTAGTTAGTTTGTCAGATATACCACAGAGCAGGGCGTTACCATAATCCAACCGAGAGGTAACAAGTGAATGCACCAAAATCTTGCATGCATCTGCAGTTAAAAACTGCCGAATACAGCCGATGTTCCTGATCTGGTATTAACAGGATTTGGCAATAGCGTTCACTTGTTTCTCCATGTTCAGTGAACTATCAAAGTATACCCCTAGGTTTTTAACAGCTGAAACAGTCTCAATAGTTCTGGCACCGACCTTGAGCAGGAGAGCCATTGTTTGCTGACACTTTTGGGAAAAGACGATTAGTTCCGTCTTTTCCTGATTAAGCTTAAGCATGTTGGCGTTCATCCATATACTGATATCTGTCAGACAAGCTTCCAGACTTTCTGAGACGGTATTCCAACTGTCCTGTGGTTTGATGACCATGTAAATTTGTGTGTCATCGGGTTTATGTCTCTCTTTATAATGCCATATCTCCTAAACTAGTGGTCGAATGAATTCGAAATTTCGTAATTGCGTACTTCATTTATTTCAGATTACGAATAAACGAATAATTCTAAATCTCTGATGAGGCCAGAAATGGCCCGCAACGCCCTTAGTTCTTTAAACACAATATAATAAATACAATGACTTGAAAGTACATCTAATTAGTAAATTTAATAACAAACATTTTATCTAATCACTGAATATTCAATTCACTCAATTTATAATAAATATAATAACTGAACATAAAATAGGAGTATTTAATCACATTATGAAATACCAAATATTGAATCTACTCTTTAGACACAGAATCTAATTGAATAATATTTAAAACAACGCATTTCTTAAACAAATTCACGTCAACCAAATCGTCTTTTTTTTGCGTTTCATTTAAATTTTGACAAAATATTGAAATGCCAAACAAAACGAAACATTAACCTTTTGTTCATTATTTTCCATTTTACATGTAACAAATACTATTGTACTTACCTGTTATCATGACAAGGAACAGGAAAAGAAGGTGGAAGCGAGTTGAAATACGAACAGTTGTCATTTCTCCTGATCCGGTCGCTATATGAAAACATTAGCCTGTGTTATACATATATAGAGAAACGACCTGACAATCTCTCATATCAAACAGACACATACTATTGACAATCTGCGGAGCAATTATTAAGTGTCGCTGACGGAATCGATTTTGTTTTAACCCTTAGCTTACCTAGTGCCATTACATTAATACATTTGCAGCTACAGTTAATTGAACTAGATGAAACATGCCAAATGAAAAATAAAAAAACTCAATAATGTATTAATGTATGTATGTACAAAAGATTCAAGCAAAATGTCAGTACGACAGGAAGGACAAAATGGAAATAGAATGTGCGAACAACTGTCAGGCGTGACAAGATTTAAAATATTTACGATTAAATTAAAATATTAACGATTAAATAAATATAAATATATGTACGATTGCCAGCCGACAAGACAAATGTCAATGTCTGCGTAATATATAAAAGCATGTTTGTCCTTGGATGACATATAGTTTCATCATCGTATCAAATAAATCAAAATATGTTGAAAACAATTACTCATATGATTATATTTTATCTGTTTTTCTTATTCTATTTTATTACATAACGATGACGGTTTTACCATAATAGTAATAATAGAAAAGAAAAAAAAGAGAATACCGAAATATCAGTAAAACCATAATTCGAACTCCAAATCAGTCAAACAAGGGTAAAACATGAGCAAAGGAAAGATTGGCATGGAGACCCTTGATACAGAATCAGAAGAATAAGACCAGGTGTTCCGAAATAGTAAGCATCTTCTTTTTCATCGACGACACCCGCCATGTAAATTTTAGTCGCATCTAATTAATATATCACGTCCTCACATCGAGAAATCGGGTAGTGACCACAAAGCCACAAGGCACTCTAATGAGCATAATCAAAGAACATCGACCTTCATGTTACACAAAGAAAAAACACATTTCCCTGTGTGATTCTGGAGGTAGGGGAAGCAGGGATGTTGCTCAAAAGAAAGGGACGGTCAGTAATCGGAAAGTCGAAATCGTCCCACTCATCGTACAGCCTAGTAGTAAGCCATCTCTATTGATCACATTATAAGTAAAGATCATCGAGGAAAACGTCTGAAGTTGAAGAATCTGTGGTAACCTCGATCGTAAGCTCTAGGTATATACGATCGATATGGTCAATGATTTTCTCGTTATTCAAAGACAACACATGATCGATATATCTGACTGTGAAATTGAACGACTTTGCTAGGTTTTTGTACCCATGGGAATGCTTAATATTGCCACCGAACTCAAGACAGATAGTGTCAGCCAAGAACTCATTAATTCTTACAATATAATCCGAAGTATATTTCACTTTTGCCTTTGTTGAAAATAAGACGTACTTTCTAAGCATTAAGCTTAAAATAATGACAGCTATTGTGATCAACGACCTGTCTTTTGTGAAACTATGTGGAAGCGTTGTTTCAACTTGTCACACAGTTCCTATTGGTCATAACAGAGCAGTATTTGTTACCGATCCGACTTTATAGTATGTGTCTGTCTTTATACCAGTGATATCAGATAAGAGGGTTACCTACCAGATCAGTTAATTTCACATCCAGTTAATATTATCTATTGGTCATGTTTTATCCTTTAGACTTTAGAGAACTACATGTGTCTGATTTAGCCTCCAGAAGTTGAAATTAAAGCTTTCATTTACTACTCCTATTGGGCTTCGTATTTCAAGATTTAACAACAATAGCCATCCTATTACAAAACTCTAGAATATTTAGTTAGAGTAGGATAATTAAAGTTACTTTTATACCAAACTCTAGGATATTTAGTTACAGTAGGACAATTAAAGTTACTTTTATACCAAACTATAGAATATTTCGTTACAGTTGGACAATTAAAGTTACTTTTATACCAAACTCTAGGGTATTTAGTTACAGTAGGACAATTAAAGTTACTTTTATACCAAACTCTAGGATATTTAGTTAAAGTAAGACAATTAAAGTTACTTTTATACCAAACTCTAGGATATTTAGTTAAAGTAAGACAATTAAAGTTACTTTTATACCAAACTCTAGGATATTTAGTTACAGTAAGACAATTAAAGTTACTTTTATACCAAACTCTAGTATATTTAGTTACAGTAGGACAATTAAAGTTACTTTCATACCAAACTATAGAATATTTCGTTACAGTAGGACAATTAAAGTTACTTTTATACCAAACTCTAGGATATTTAGTTACAGTAGGACAATTAAAGTTACTTTCATACCAAACTATAGAATATTTCGTTACAGTAGGACAATTCAAGTTACTTTTATACCAAACTCTAGGGTATTTAGTTACAGTAGGACAATTAATGTTACTTTTATACCAAACTATAGCATATTTCGTTACAGTAGGACAATTAAAGTTACTTTTATACCAAACTCTAGGGTATTTAGTTACAGTAGGACAATTAAAGGTACTTTTATACCAAACTCTAGGGCATTTAGTTACAGTAGGACAATTAAAGTTACTTTTATACCAAACTCTACAAAAATGACACTAGTTGTCACCTCATCATGAATCTCTTTATTTGTTGTTTTGACAATAAGGTCAAATCCCTACCAAATTATACGATAATGATATACGGTATGAAAATAATGTGGCTCTTCAGTAGGCAAATGCTATTGCGTTTTGCAATGAGGTGGCCATTATTGTCACACTGTAGAAAATATCATAGTGCTTGGTTGTGAAGTGACCATAATTATTGTACAGTAGATGAATATGCTAGAGTTTGGTATTGAGGTGGCCATTATTGTCACACTGTAGGAAATATCCTAGTGCTTGGTTGTGAAGTGACCATAATTATTGTACAGTAGATGAATATGCTAGAGTATGGTATTGAGGTGACCATTATTGTCACACTGTAGGAAATATCTAATTGCTTGGTTGTGAAGTGACCATAATTTTTGTACAGTAGATTATTATGCTAGAGTTTGGTATTGAGGTGACCATGATTGTCATACTGTAGGAAATAGCATACAGTTTAGTAGTGAGGTGACCATCACAACCAAACCCTATGACAAACGTGTCTTTTTTAAAATTCGATCTCGTTACTAAAAAGGTAAGGCTGTTTTAATGGGGGTTTTCTCTCTCCTTGTTGCCGTCTTCTTGTTTGCACTTCCGATTTCCTCTTTTTTGTTGACACTGCAGAATTGTTTTCCTCTACTTTATATTAATGACAGAAGAAAACAGATGTAGAACAACTTCAGTCGTGTTTTAATTATCAAAAGTGATACAAAATGTGAGTACGTACGTTTTTCAAAACATATTCAAAGAGTTCAGTTATGAAACGATAGCAGACAATGAGCAAAATGTAAGCGGATATTACACATAAATTTTTATTATTTTAATAAGTTCGTATTTTAGTTGTTTAGTCAAAAACATTGTGTAGTAAAGATTTAAAACATCAATAAGGTAACGATACAAAATAGAAGACAATATCCAATCCATTATCACAGACCAATATGTGGTCAGAGCTGAGGTTATTTTAATAAAATAGCATGGTTCATTTAAATAATTTCTCCCTTATCTAAACCACCTAAAATGCTCATTTTAGTTATCAAAGAGCTACCTCGTCTGTTTTAATGTAAACGTCGTTGTACTTTGTCGTGATCAAATGCTGTTTCGAAGACACTGAACCACAAATAAGCAGCTTCGTAGTACAAACATGTGACACTAACATTAAATGACACACGTGAATGCGGTATCTACAATTATATACCAAAATCGGGTTCCTTAGGTTTTGAGACGAACACTGATTTATCTCTTGTCCGTATCATTGTCCATGTACGTAGTTCTTTAACCTGAAAATCGGAGTTGTAATGCTCGACATTGGGTTCTACGATGCAAATGTGATGAGAATGGTGTATAAATCCGCTTCCTACAGACGAATATAAATAACGTACTTTCAAGGGGGGCTGTCAAACAGTGAAGGTGTCAGTTACAAATGGATGTATGACAAAAGTAAAACAAAACTGTTCAAATGTTTATAAAAATAAAATAAAAACATTTTTTTAACTACATGTTTTCTTATTTCTGTTCACTACACTAAACATTTGTTTATTCCCTGTAAGTGTAAACCTGACTGTCGTGTTGTCTCCTAGGATCACTACACGATGCCATAGAATGTTCAAGATACATTTGTTTATTTCCTGTAAGTGTAAACTTGACTGTCGTGTTGTCTCCTCGGATACGGTATGGCAACCAATAGGAACCGTCAATACATCCGTAGGGAACCGTTTTGTTGTTTGTTCACTTTTTCGCATCAATCCTACACCATAAACAATAGTTAATTGTTTTCGACAGTTTATGTCGAAATAAAGGGGGGTGGGGTGGGTGGGTGATATCTAATAAACAATCCATATATTCCTGTCACAGACCATGTCGGCCCTTATGATGACGTCATCCATTGTTGTCACAGACCACGAAGACCTTGATGATGACGTCATCCATTTTTGTTGAGGACTATGCAGGCGTTGTTAGTGACATCGTCAATTGCTGTCAAAATACCTCGATCAAAAAATGGTCAGCAGAAATGTGAAGCGTTGTCCTTCAGTCAAAGTTTAAGCATCAGGCGACGTACACGGTCCGCTCACGTGACTCCATCCACTTGTGTACAGAAATGTATTGTCCGCCATAGGTATCTCTTACGATCTCTATCTGTGATATGTCGAAAATATAGATTCTTTGTTAAAACAGTTCTTGTATCCGTAAAACATTTAAGTAAAATCATGCGCATTGGCTGTCAGTGAGAAATTACCATTGATTAGGATAAGCAGACTATTCGACAGTAACTAAACAGTTACCAGAACTGTGCACCAGTATAAAAACATAACTTATTGTTCGATATAAAAACAAATTAGATATTTGTTTATAAAAGCAATTTAAATTTCAACACAGAAGAATGGCATAACGAATTGAAATTTAAAAAACGTTATGCAACACTTATATCTATAATTTTATCAATAATTTTCAACATGTTTTACAGGGTCCGTAACTTTCGCGAATTGACTTCAAAAAGGAAAGAAAATCAATAAATTGATGAAATATTAGTGAAATTAGTACATAGTCTGTGACTTATTAAACCAAACCAAGCAATTAACGATAATACTATGTGAAAACGATCGTAATATTTTTATGAAATAGACCGTTATCATATGTGATACAAATTTCACACATGGGTGAAAAATAGTACTTGTTTGTCAATAAACCGTACTTGCATAAACCGTTCTAATGTGACATTAACCGTACTTATATTATTAACCATATGTAAATGTTAACTGCACTGTTTTATCTGATTAACCGTACATAAATGTGATATTAACTGTACTGATATAGCATATTAACCGTACATAAATGTGATATTAACAGTAGTGTTTTATCGGATTAACCGTACATAAATGTGATATTAACTGTACTGATATAGCATATTAACCGTACATAAATGTAATATTAACTGTACTGATATAGCATATCAACCGTACATAAATGTGATATTAACTGTACTGTTTTATCGGATTAACCGTACATAAATGTGATATTAACAGTACTGAGTTATCATATTAACCGTACATACATGTGATATTAACTGTACTGATATAGCATATCAACCGTACATAAATGTGATATTAACTGTACTTATATAGCATATCAACCGTACATAAATGTGATATTGACTGTACTGATATAGCATATCAACCGTACATAAATGAGATATTAACTGTACTGATATAGCATATCAACCGTACATAAATGAGATATTAACTGTACTGATATAGCATATTAACCGTACATAAATGTAATATTAACAGTACTGTTTTATCGGATTAACAGTACATAAATGTGATATTAACAGTACTGTTTTAGCGGATTAACCGTACATAAATGTGATATTAACTGTACTGATATAGCATATCAACCGTACATAAATGTGATATTAACTGTACTTATATAGCATATCAACCGTACATAAATGTGATATTAACTGTACTGATATAGCATATCAACCGTAAATAAATGTGATATTAACTGTACTTTTGTACTGTAAACCGGGAAATTTCGCCGTTCGACGGTAAAATCTGTTTTCACCCAATTTTAATTCGACTTTCACATTTAATAAATATGTATATTATGTTGTTTACAAATGTTTGCTTTGATGAATTAGCCCTCATTACGTAGGACAAAAAAAAGCAAAAACTACACTTCATCGAAAATTCCACGATACACAGTATTCTTTTTATAATCTTTAGTTAAAAATCAAAAGAAGATCATACATTGATGATAGTGTGTAATGCGGATGATGATGACAATGACAATATGTTGATATCGACGAGGATGACGATGATGTGATGACGATGATGTAAGATGAGGGTGTATGATGATATTCATATATTATGGATGAGATGATGACTAAGTGTTATTTTGAAATGTGTGGATGAGAGTGTGAGAGAATGTGCTATTTTTTTGTACATGTAATATACAATTGTGATTTTTTTTAATTTCAAAAATCGAAAATCAAAAACAAATCATAGGAAGATTGGAATAACATTGCCATTATCAATTTAGATAAGTTAACTGGATTTTAATTGTTTTGAAGCTAATTAAGACATATTATCAGCGTTCAGAATCGAAAAAGGATGCATTTATTTGCACAACAAACTAGAGTACTCTATCGAGCGAAGGAAGATAACCCTTATCACTGTACCTGAAGTAATTTCGTTACAGCTAATTTCATCATTTTAAAGTAAAAACCAATTGGAACATCGGGTTTTCAGCAGAAATGATTCATTTGTCTGTCTTCTATTATTAAATAAATCCTTAGAATACGGAAACAAATAATGCTCACGGAGGAAAGACGCCACAGGGTACTGTTACCGCTATTATGTCCCACCACCACTCGTGTTAGACTCCCGACGTCTGTAAAGGAGCCCTACAACATAAAATAATGTCATTGTATACAAAATATTTATTCTATACGTGTTCAGTACGTCCTTGAGAGAAAAACTCTATAACTATCGGTATAACGTTCATACAGTCTAAGGCTGTACACGTAAGTATAAGGTTATAGGAAGAGAGTCCTACTGATACGAATACAACTTCAAAAACAATAACGCTTACAACAATAAAACACAAAATACAATCCATTAAACAGTAAATACTATTGGTCAGCATAAATACAGTCCATACAAACTGTTACAGTGACCGCTATACGGTAACATAAATACAGTCCATAAAAACAGTAACCGCTATATGCCAGCATGAATTAAAAACAGTTACAGTGACCGCTATATTGTAACATGAATACCGTCCATACAAACAGTTACAGTGACCGCTAAAATGTAACATAAATACAGTCCATAAAAACTGTAACAGTGACCGCTAAACGGTAGCTTAAATACAGTTCATAAAAACTGTTACAATTACCGCTAAACGGTAACATGAATACAGTCCATAAAAACAGGGACAGTTATCACTATACGGTAGCATAAATACAGTCCATACAAACTGTTACATAGACCGCTATACGGTAACATAAATACAGTATATACAAACTGTTGAAGCGACCGCTGTACGGTAACAGAAACACAGTCCATACAATCTGTTACATAGACCACTATACGGTAACATAACTACAGTCCATACAAACTGTTACCGTGCCCGCAGTACGGTAACATGAATACAGTCCATAAAAACAGTTACAGTGACCGCTATACGGTAACATAAATACTGTCAATACAAACAGTTACAGTGACCGCTATACGGTTACATAAATCCAGTCCATAAAAACAGATACAGTGACCGCTATATTGTAACATGAATACAGTCCATACAAACCGTTACAGTGACCGCTATACGGTAACATGAGTATTGTCCATAAAAACAGTAACCGCTATATGTCAGCATGAATTAAAAACAGTTGCAGTGACCGCTATATTGTAACATGAGTACAGTCCATACAAACAGTTACAGTGACCGCTGTACGGTAATATGAATACAGTCCATAAACACAGTAAAAGCTATATGTCAGCATGAATTAAAAACAGTTATAGTGACCGCTATACGGTAACATGTGTATTGTCCATAAAAACAGTAACCGCTATCTGTCAGCATGAATTAAAAACAGTTGCAGTGACCGCTATATTGTAACATGAGTACAGTCCATACAAACAGTTACAGCGACCGCTGTACGTTAACATGAATACAGTCCATACAAGCCGTTACAGTGACCGCTATACGGTAATATGAGTATTGTCCATAAAAACAGTAACCGCTATCTGTCAGCATGAATTAAAAACAGTTGCAGTGACCGCTATATTGTAACATGAGTACAGTCCATACAAACAGTTACAGCGACCGCTGTACGTTAACATGAATACAGTCCATACAACCTGTTACAGTGACCGCTGTACGGTAACATAAATACAGTCCATAAAAACAGTTACAGTGACCGCTATAATGTAACATGAATACAGTCCATACAAACAGTTACAGCGACCGCTGTACGGTAACATGAATACAGTCCATAAAAAAGTAACCACTATATGTCAGCATGAATTAAAAACAGTTACAGTGACCGCTATATTATAACATGAATACAGTCCATACAAAAAGTTACAGTAACCGCTGATGGTAACATGATACAGTCCATTAAACAGTAACCGCTATATGTCAGCATGAATTAAAAACAGTTACAGTGAACGCTATATTGTAACATGAAAACAGTCCATACAAACAGTTAAAGTGACCGCTGTACGGTAACATGAATACAGTCCAATAAAAACAGTAACCGCTGTATGTCAGCATGAATTAAAAACAGTTACAGTGACCGCTATATTGTAACATGAATACAGTCCATACAAACAGTTACAGTGACCGCTGTACGGTAAGATGAATACAGTCCATAAACACAGTAAACGCTATATGTCAGCATGAATTAAAAACAGTTACAATGACCGCTTTATTGTAACATGAATACAGTCCAATAAAACTGTAACCTCTATATGTCAGCATGAATCAAAAACATTTACAGTAACCGCTATATTGTAACATGAATACAGTCCATACAAACAGTTACAGTAACCGCTATATTGTATCATGAATACAGTCCATAAAAACAGTAACCGCTATATGTCAGCATGAATTAAAAACAGTTACAGTGACCGCTATATTGTAACATGAATACAGTCCATTCAAATAGTTACAGTGACCGCTGTACGGTAACATGAATACAGTCCATACAAACAGTTACAGTGACCGCTGTACGGTAACATAAATACAGTCCAATAAAACAGTAACGTCTATATGTCAGCATGAATTAAAAACAGTTACAGTGACCGCTATACGGTAACATGAATACAGTCCATACAAACAGTTAAAGTGACCGCCGTACGGTACACTGAATACCATCCCTACAAACAGTTCCAGTGAACGCTATATTGTAACATGAATACAGACCATACAAACAGCTACAGTGACTGCTATATTGTAACATGAATACAGTCCATTCAAATAGATACAGTGACCGCTGTACGGTAACATAAATCCAGTCCAATAAAACAGTAACGTCTATATATGAATACAGTCCATAAAAACAGTAACCGCTATATAAAACAGTTACAGTGACCGCTATATTGTAACATGAATACAGTCCATACAAACAGCTACAGTGACTGCTATATTGTAACATGAATACAGTCCATACAAACAGTTAGTGACCGCTATATTGTAACATGAATACAGTCCATACAAACAGTTACAGTGACCACTATATTGTAACATGAATACAATCCATACGAACAGTTACAGTGACCACTATATTGTAACATGAATACAGTCCATAAAAACACTTACAGTGACCGCTATATTGTAACATGAATACAGTCCATACAAACAGTTACAGTGACCGCTATATTGTAACATGAATACAGTCCATACAAACAGTTAAAGTGACCGCTGTACGGTAACATGAATACAGTCCATACACACAGTTAAAGTGACCGCTATACGGTAACATGAATACAGTCCATACAAAAGGTTAAAGTGACCGCTGTACGGTAACATGAATACAGTCCATGAAAACAGTTACAGTGACCGCTGTACGTTAACATGAATACAGTCCATACAAACAGCTACAGTGACCGCTATATTGTAACATGAATACAACCGCTATATTGTAACATGAATACAACCGCTATATTGTAACATGAATACATTCCATACAAACAGTTACAGTGACCGCTGTACGGTAACATAAATACAGTCCATAAAAACAGTTACAGTGACCGCTATACGGTAACATGAATACATTCCATACAAACAGTTACAGTGACCGCTGTACGTTAACATGAATACAGTCCATAGAAACAGCTACAGTGACCGCTATATTATAACATGAATACAGTCCATACAAAAGGTTAAAGTGACCGCTGTACTGTAACATGAATACAGTCCATGAAAACAGTTACAGTGACCGCTGTACGTTAACATGAATACAGTCCATTCAAACAGTTACAGTGACCGCTGTACGTAAACATGAATACAGTCCATACAAACAGTAACCACTATATGTCAGTAAGAATTAAAAACAGTTACAGTGACCGCTATATTATAACATGAATACAGTCCATACAAAAGGTTAAAGTGACCGCTGTACTGTAACATGAATACAGTCCATACACACAGTTAATGTGACCGCTATACGGTAACATGAATACAGTCCATGAAAACAGTTACAGTGACCGCTGTACGTTACCATGAATACAGTCCATACAAACAGTTAAAGTGAGCGCTGTACGGTAACATGAATACAGTCAATACAAACAGTTACAGTGACCACTATATTGTAACATGAATACAGTCCAATAAAAACAGTAACCGCTGTATGTCAGCATGAATTAAAAACAGTTACAGTGACCGCTGTACGTTAACATGTATACAGTCCATACAAACAGCTACAGCGACCGCTATATTGTAACATGAATACAACCGCTATATTGTAACATGAATACATTCCATACAAACAGTTACAGTGACCGCTGTACGTTAACATGAATACAGTCCATACAAACAGTAACCGCTATATGTCAGTAAGAATTAAAAACAGTTACAGTGACCGCTGTACGTTACCATGAATACAGTCCATACAAACAGTTAAAGTGACCGCTGGACGTTAACATAAATACAGTCCATACAAACATTAACAGTGATCGTAATGTCTTGGTATGGGACGTTTAACGAATCAAACCAGTCACGAGTTTAATCAACATCGTTTAATGGCGGACACCCCGCATCTTCCTTCCCCATCCCCCAAGGGAGATCACTCTTAATGAATTACATGTATAAGGTTGCACTACACTAATATTGTATTACCGTTATGGTATATAGACAAATACTTCTAACATGAATACAGTCCATACAAACTGTTACAGTGACCGCTGTACGGTAACATTAATACAGTCCATACAAACAGCTACAGCGACCGCTATATTGTAACATGAATACATTCCATACAAACAGTTACAGTGACCGATGTACGGTAACATGAATACAGTCCAATAAAAACAGTAACCGCTGTATGTCAGCATGAATTAAAAACAGTTATAGTGACCGCTATACGGGAACATGAATACAGTCCATACAAACAGTTAAAGTGACCGCTGTACGTTAACATAAATACAGTCCATACAAACATTAACAGTGATTGTAATGTCTTGGTATGGGACGTTTAACGAATCAAACCAGTCACGAATTTAATCAACATCGTTTAATGGCGGACACCCCGCATCTTCCTTCCCCATCCCCCAAGGGAGATCACTCTTAATGAATTACATGTATAAGGTTGCACTACACTAATATTGTATTACCGTTATGGTATATAGACAAATACTTCATCTTTCCCTTTCTAAGATAAAATGTTAATTATCAAAACAATTCTACTTTATAGAAATACTTAAAAGAGTCTTCTATTGAAAATGTCATGTATTTTAACTAGATCTGAGTATTGAAATCTGTGGATATAAACTGTTATGAAAAATGAACACAACATTAACTGTCAATAAATGATTACATAATTATATCTGTCTTTTAGCACAATGTCTATTCCTTGCGCACAACAAAGTCCTCGAGAGCTTTCGGTGGTCTACAGTCGCGAATCGGACGCAGACTTCGCGGTGGAACCTGCCCGACTGTTTCTGGTTCCTGAGGAACTTCCAAAGGGTCTGGTTCCTCGATCGGATCGGTCGGAACTTCGATTTCGGGTCGTGACGAGTGATACTTTTTCACAAATGTACTGTTCCTCCGGTACCTAACACCTTGGTCACTCTCGACGGTACAACTGTTTCCTTCTTTGCGAACGAGCGTGTATGGAGTCAGTTTGAATGGTGTTGTAAATTTGTCGGTCTGTCTTTGCTTCATTAACACCATATCTCCTAGTTCCAAATCAGATTCTTTCGCACCGCGTTTAGTGTCGACATACAATTTGTTCATATGTTTCATGTACGCATCGCGATCCCGTACTCCTTCGTCCACTCGACTCGAACTCAGTTCCTCAACTTGTGGTAGGTTCGTTCTGAGTTGACGACCAAACATCAATTCCGCTGGTGAAATTCCAGTCGTGCTGTGTGGCGTGGTCCTGTAAGTCAACAAATACGTTTTTCCAATCCTTGGATTCCGCATGTGCTATTTTTATCCGTTTTAGTAACGATCTGTTTTGACGTTCAACTTCACCGTTTGCGGCCGGATGTAGCGGCGTTACACGTCGGTGGTGTATCCCACTGTCTCGCAAGTATTCTTTGAATCGGTCTGAGATGAACTGCGGTCCATTGTCGGACGTTATGGACTGTGGCAACCCGTGCCTACAAAACATGTTTTCAAGGGTTTCGATAATCTTTTCGGTCGAAATATGCTTTGTGATCTCGATTTCGTAGTATCGACTATAATAATCCACTGCGACGAATACATAGTGACCAGATGGGAGCGGACCCATCAGATCAATAGCAAGATCCTGCCAGGGTTTCGTTGGGAGTGGTGTTGGAGATATCGGCTCAGGCCTAGTGGTTCCGTCCACTAGTTGACATCCATGACATGATTTAACATATTTCTCCACATCCCTGTCCATTTTAGGCCACCATACTTTTGTTCTGAGCTGTTGTTTGGTGCCTACCATGCCCAAATGTCCCTGGTGTGCTAAGTCAATACATTTCCCTCTGAGCCCTTCCGGAATAACTAATCGTGTACCGCGTAGTACCAAATATCCCAACTGACTCAGTTCATCTTTCACCGGAAAGAATGCCGTGCTCGTTTTGTCCCATTGCTTCATTTTTAAACATTCACGCACGTCACTCAACTCCTCGTCGATTTTGGAAGCTTCCTCAACCTCACGTGTAGATAGGGCTGACGGAGTAGCCTCCCTTGCAACGAATGTGATGAAATCCTCGGTTTCGCGCTCGAATTTACTCCTGGGTTCTAAATTCCTGGTGTCGACTAGTCGCGATAAGGCATCTGCCTTACCCGGCGCGTACCGAATTGTAAAGTCGTAAGGCATCAGTTTCATGATCCAGCGTTCGATTCTAGCATTCGGTCAAGACTTGGGTCCGTACAGAATCTCTAGTGGTTTGTGGTCGGTCACAAGTTCAAATTTAACACCGTACAAATAGAGTTTAAATTTTTCAGAAGCCCACACGACACCTAACGCTTCCTTCTCTGTTGTAGAGTATCGTCGTTCAACTTGCGATAATGCTCGACTCGCATAACTGATTACCTTCGCATTTCCATCGCGATCTTCCTGGAGTAGAACCGCACCTACCCCAACATTACACGCATCAGTGACCACGATTGTTTTTTCAGCATCTAGTCTGAGGTGACCCAAGGTTTCCGCGTTTGCAAGACACTCTTTCAGCTTTGCGAAGCTCCTTTGTTGTTCGATACCCCATTCAAAAGTTACACCTTTCCTAGTCAGCTTTCGTAATGGCTCCGATAATGCGGCGAGATTCGGTATGTAGCGTGCACTGAAGTTAACCAATCCAAGGAAACTTCTAATCTCGGACGCGTTCTGTGGGGGTGTGACATTGACCATTGCCTCCATTCGCTCTTTTGTCGGTTCAAGTCCGTGTTGAGACACCATATGACCCATGAACACTATTTTGTCCATACAAAAATCACATTTGTTTCGGTTCAGGGTCAGTTTCTTTTGCCGAAGTCTTTCTAGTACTTTTTCAAGACGTTTGTCATGTTCTTTCTAGTCTTTCCCATGTACGACAATGTCATCAGAAATGTTCTGAACTCCTTCACAGTCGTGAAATATTTGCGATATCTCGTGTTGATATTGTTCAGGCGCGGACGTTATACGGAACAAAAGGCGCTTGTATCGGTACAGGCCCTTATGTGTCACGAATGTAGTTATATCTCGCGACGACTCCTCGAGCTCAATCTGATGATATCCGTATCGTAAATCAAGTTTGCTGAACACCGTGCTTCC
Source organism: Mizuhopecten yessoensis (assembly GCF_002113885.1). NCBI lineage: Eukaryota > Metazoa > Mollusca > Bivalvia > Pectinida > Pectinidae > Mizuhopecten > Mizuhopecten yessoensis. Next base: position 1,201,099 of record NW_018406720.1, on the reverse strand, counting down.
GTTCACATTGTACATGATCTCATCTACGGTCGGTATTGGATGCCGTTCGCGTTTTATAGCCTCGTTGGCTCGGCGCATATCCACGCACAAACGAATGTCTCCATCCGGTTTATGAACTACGATCACTGGGCTTACCCACGGAGTAGGTTTCTCGACCCTCTCAATAATATCTAGGGGCTCTAGCTTATCAATTTTGTCGTTCACCTTTTGACGAAGACTGTATGGAACCCTGTACATGCTCTGAGCAACCGGATGTACCTGTTCATCAATGTGTAGTTTCAGTTGGTACCCCTCTAGTTTGCCGATTCCTTCAAAACACTCAGAATATTTCCGAATCAAGTCTCTAGTGCCTGTCACATTATAAATATCAATCTTCAAGATTCCTAGCTGAGTAGCAGAAGTTTTCCCCAGCAACACAGGCCCTTTTCCATCCATGACGAAAATCTCTGTCTCATGTTTTTCTCCATTTTCTGGCATGGATACCGTTATCGTGAACTTTCCTACGAGTTTCAAAGGTTCTTCAGATCCATATGTAAAATGTAAATAATTTCTTGTCAGTCTTCTCCGACGCACATTTTATCTTGTTTACCTTTAACTTTTCCCACAAATTTCTGTCAATGATGTTCACTGTTGCACCGCTGTCTATTATGAAGTCTACCATCTGTTCATCTATTTTTAGTTTAACCACATCCGTCTTTGATCCCTGTGTGACTTTAAACGCATATTCATCGTTGTCGTCATCATCCTGATGATCCGTGTCTACAGAGCGTACCTTTCCGTTTCCCCTGAATTTTCTTTCTGTGGGTCTTTGACCATGTTGACGATAACTTTTCGGTCCTCGATTTCTGTACGAGTTATCTCCCTTTACTTTAGTATTGCAGCGTTTTGCGAAGTGACCAGTCTTTCCACATTTCGTGCACTTTTGATCTTTTGCTGGGCATTGTGGATCTCTTCCATAATGTCCCGTGTACTCACATCTGTAACATGTTTTGTCATCTTGTGCCTTAAATTTGTTGCCAGTTGTTACGGTATTTACTGAAGATGGGCTTGTACCTGTAGCTCCTTCCATCCTTTTTGCTTGGATTTCTGACTGTTCCATAACTTGTGCCATGTCACACAATTGATCTAGTGTCAGGGTTTGTCCCTTTTCTAACAGTCTCATTCGAAGTTTATGGGACTTACACTTCTCAATGACTTGATCTTTAATTTTATCATTGCAGTGTGTGAATTCGCACAATTTAGCTTGCTGTCGAAGTCTCATAATAAACTGTCCAACTGTATCCTCATCTTGAGTCATTTTACGGAAATAATACCGTTCCTAGGCCACATTTATTTTGCCTTTGAAGTGCTTGTTTAAAGCATCCAATGTTCGTGCATAACCATCGTCCCCTTCCCCTTCAGGGAGCGTGTAAAAAATGTCCTGCACCTCCTGTCCCGCACAATGAAGTAATAATGCCACCTTCTGATTCGCATTTGTTACCCCTTTTCCCATTGCAAACAGTTTAAAACTTTTAACCCATCGTTCCCAAGTCTAGTGATCACGAGTTGCGTCTCCTCCGGGACCACGTGCTTCAAATTTTGGTAACCCATTCAGTTCAATTTGGGCCATTTCGACTGTTTATCTTACCAATTTACTCTTCTATCTTCTACTCGTTATCTACGAGAATTGATTAAATAGTCATTTATCCTCGTCGCCAATTGTAATGTCTTGTATGGGACGTTTAGCGAATCAAACCAGTCACGAATTCAATCAACATCTTTAAATGGCGGACACCCCGCATCTTCCTTCCCCATCCCCCAAGGGAGATCACTCTTAATGAATTACATGTATCAGGTTGCACTACATTAATATTGTATTACCGTTATGGTATATAGACAAATACTTCAGTGACCGCAATTGTAACATGAATACAGTCCATAAAAACAGTTACAGACTGCTAAACGGTAACATGAATACAGTCCATACAAACAGTTACAGTGACCGCTGTACGGAAACATGAATATAGTCCATAAAAAACAGTTACAGTGACCGCTATACGGTAACATGAATACAGTCCATACAAACAGTTACAGTGACCGCTGTACGGAAACTTGAATATAGTCCATAAAAAACAGTTACAGTGACCGCTATATTGTAGCATGAATACAGTCCATAAAAACAGTAACCGCTATATGTCAGCATGAATTAAAAACAGTTACAGTGACCGCTTTATTGTAACATGAATACAGTCCATACAAACAGTAACCGCTATATGTCAGCATGAATTAAAAACAGTAACAGTGACCGCTGTACGGTAACATAAATGCAGTCCATACAAACAGTTACAGGGACCGCTGTACGGAAACATGAATATAGTCCATAAAAAACAGTTACAGTGACCGCTGTACGGAAACATGAATATAGTCCATAAAAAACAGTTACAGTGACCGCAATACGGTAACATGAATACAGTACATACAAACAGTTAAAGTGACCGCTGTACGGTAACATAAATACAGTCCATAAAAACAGTAACCGCTATACGTCAGCATGAATTAAAAACAGTAACAGTGACCGCTTTATTGTAACATGAATACGCTATATGTCAGCATGAATTAAAAACAGTTACAGTAACCGCTATATTGTAACATGAATACAGTCCATACAATCAGTTACAGTGACCGCTATACGGTAACATGAATACAGTACATACAAACAGTTAAAGTGACCGCTGTACGGTAACATAAATACAGTCCATACAAACAGTTAAAGTGACCACTGTACGTTAACATAAATACAGTCCATACAAACAGTTACAGGGACCGCTGTACGGAAACATGAATATAGTCCATAAAAAACAGTTACAGTGACCGCTATACGGTAACATGATAACAGTCCATCCAAACAGTTACAGTGACCGCTGTACGGAAACATCAATATAGTCCATAAAAAACAGTTACAGTGACCGCTGTACGGAAACATCAATATAGTCCATAAAAAACAGTTACAGTGACCGCTATATTGTAGCATGAATACAATCCATAAAAACAGTAACCGCTATACGTCAGCATGAATTAAAAACAGTTACAGTGACCGCTATATTGTAACATGAAAACAGTCCAATAAAAATAAATTGAAAAAGCAAATTTTAGATCCAAGAAATATAAAACACCTATCGAGAACAACGCCGTGCAAATGTTACTTCTAGTGTTGGTGGGTATTGATGCGGTGTGTGTACCAACAGACAGTGTTACAAATAAAAATAATCTCCTCAAACATTGACAAAGGATAATAAAACTGCTAAATATACACACCATTCTCCTTGTTCAAATAACTATTATCCGAACTAGATCTTTCAAATATATTAAGTCCTTCAAATAATATAATTTAAGAGAACGTGAACCCGACGTCAGCTGGGAAAGAAATCAGACGACCTAGAAGACTGGTAATGTTGTCTAAACATATCTTAGCAGCTCTAGTTACAATCTTGTAATAGTAACAACTAGCATAAGTTCTAGTTGTCGACAGTTCCCTCCGTCACAGCGTCAACAAATAGGGCGTTACGTATTTCAATTGGAACATGCATCATTAGTGGCGAATACAATAAAAGTCATTATCATCTAGACAGCTTCAGTGTCATATTATGTCTATGATGAATGTGTACGTATTAGGCAATGACACACTAACGAACGTTATCTAAGATGTAGGGTTTCGATCCGGTCGTTCCCTTATGCAAATATGATGACGCTAGTATGAACAAAAACAAACCAACCGTTTTAATTTCTTGATATAAAGATCCAGACATATTTTTTCCCGCTCTCAAATGTCTTCGTGTGTAGGCAATGTTTCCCTGTTGTGTTCACTTTGCATTTAAAAGTGAGTTGATGAAGGAATGTCTCCAAACATCTTGGGAATCGGTAAGAACACACTACAGCCTGGAAGAACGATAGCATATCCTACTATTGATTACCAACAAGTACAAAGTTGTCCTTTAAAGATAAGCAAATTGTTTGTCGACAACACCGAACTTCCAAACGTATTTGTAAGCTGGTAATTAATTGGTGTTCATGTGTATTCAGCGAAGACAACAAACCAAACATACATACATAGACATTCTTATCATTTCTATGTATTGAACATATGTTTGGGAACACTCAAGTAAAAATACTATGTTGTTTAACTTTACCTGTTATATTCTGACGTCACTCTAACACATGTTACCTGTAACATTCTGACGTCATGCTTACATATGTTACCAGTTACATTCTGACGTCACTCTAACACGGGTAACCTTTATTGTTCCGACGTCACTGTAACACATGTTACCTGTAACGTTCTGACGTCACTCTAACACATGTTACCTGTATTATTCTAACGTCATTGCTACACGAGTCACCTTTATTGTTCTGACGTCACTATCTTCTGTTCCCAGGGCCCGGGATCATGAAACGGACTTAAGTCTAAGAAAAAATTGAACTTAAGTTTGAAGTTTTGACTTAGCTAAGACCAAAATCTTAAGTGGATCATGAAACGTTAAAGCCTGCTGTTCCAAAGGCTGGATGACAAAGTCACAAAAGAAATGCAGTGTGGCTAACCGCCTGACTACTCGTAAGCTACCTGAAGTGTTCACAAAATTCGCATTGTAAATTTCCCATTTATACAATACCTTTTTCACACGTTTATCAAATTTGCATGTTGTTGATTTAGTTTGTATAAAGTCTCGAGTAAGTTTGTACACGTGTTACACTTTGAGAACTGTACTGTCTCTCTGTGCAATAGTCTACATGGCGAAAAAAGTCCCGAAACGACCCGACACCCCCAAGAGGTTTAAATTTCTTAGGTTTAAAAGCTTTATCATAATCAATGCACAATTCACACTTCCAGTACTACGACGTATTTGACCTTTGTCATACAAGAATTAATTTTGTCTCAAGCTTTCATATAATTCTCAATTGTTTGAAGATGAAGATCAAAGGAACAGAGTACTATTGAATAAATATATATATATTTCTACACTTAGTGTAAGTGGAAGAGGGGAACAGGATCATGGTGATGCTGCACATCAGATATTACAATTCCCTGTCCGACTTGGATCATAAATGTTTACCAAAATTAAAGATTGTGATAAAATGTATTTCTGTAAACAGAAGTTAATATTTGCTTATTTTAGACACTCTAAATAACAATTAAGTTAGGAATTATTTGATAGGGATAGGGTTAATACTATTCGTCTTCTCCCCCACCCTTATTTCGAGTTATAAATTTTGGTGTATAACCATAAATATTATATTATAAATATTGAGGTATATATTTAATTGAAATTGTCAAGAAAAGTTAAACTTGCTTCTATATTTGATATGATTTTTTATGAATTTCACTGTCAATATGAATGCCTGTATCATGCACACTTATCCTCAACCATGCTATTTTTACACAATATTATTTTTGTATTTTCAGTTCCTATCTCAACTTAAATTGTTACCAGTCTGCCATCATAATTGGTACCACATTATAGCAACAGATTCACCAGACGTGAAGGAAATCAAAGAGGAAGCAGTCATAATATCTCTTAGACAGTCAGTTGTCAGAGGACATTTACAGCATAAATAAGGATCCATGGAATCTCATTCCAGAGTGTGTCAAACCAGTCAAAATTGAACTACATCTCCTAAATTCCTGCAAATAGAAAACTCTTCTATGTACACTAAGCTGTGATAGTTACTCAGCAAAATATGTTCAAGGTTATATAACCAACATGTACATATTACCTTGCTGAACACCAGAATGATATTGATTATAATTTGTCGTTTTAGTGGCTAAGTGAGTTTGGATAGGAATATCTGTATCGATTAGCAGTATTTAAAATTATATACCTGGTAACTGGATAGTTTACAGCGCAGTATATACCCTCAGAAAACCCTTTCCAGATGAAATTCACTAGATTTTTATCTAACCTCTGTCATCCATCTGTCTGGCGTCAACGTTATACTTTAAACAACTTCTTCTGAATAACAAAAAGGTCCAGGATGTTGATATTTTGGTGGTAAAAAGTTAAGATGAATGACCTTGACTTATATTCAGGTTGCAATAAACAGGAGGCCTAGGGTGGTGTTATTAAGCAATTAACATGCTAGAATGAGGAGATGTGATATATGTGAAATTGAATGACATTGACTAGCCTTCAAGGTCACACACAGGTCTAATGTGTAAAATCCTTTAAAATAAATGACTATTTCTAAATATCAGGGAAATCTTTGGTAATGATATTTAGCCAATAACATCCTGGGATAAAGGGTTCTAAAATATATTCAAATGCTCTTGAATGACCTTGACTCAATTTTAGAGTATATTTTAAAATTGTTAATTTCAAGGTCATATAATATTATGTTTAAATTTGTTGAAACATTTAATTGACTTCTGAATAATAAAAGGGACTGGCTGAAGTTCATGACATTTTGTGATGTAGGTTAAAGGTTTAAATCAATATGATGTGTTAGAAATGACTAAATGGCGATAACAACCAGCTTAGTTCAGATAAGAAAAAATGTTCAAGTCTTCCAACATAGATTCACAAAGATAAAAAAATGTGTAGAAAAATCAGATTTGCCAAAAAGACCCCAAACATGCATAGTCTGATTTAACAGCTTAAAGACTTTCTTGTACTCTTTTTGATAAACATGTATTTTTTCCAACAGCTTGAAAAATTCAAAATAAAATTCCATGTGATCTCTAGGCAAATTATGTATTTATAAGCTTTCATGTTTTGATATTTCAGATTTTTTTTTTAATATTCCTTAAGTATATATATATATCTTTAGTCAAATTAAAATCGTCCTTAAGTATATATATATATCTTTAGTCAAATTAAAATCGAATATTTTGGCTCAAATTTCCTTACAAATGTGTAATATTACGATTTTTTTTTCATACCATAAGGATATCGCATATTTGTCTTTGAGTTAGTATAGACTCATGTAAATCATACCACAGTTCCTGGAAATAGGTTTTGTTTGTTAGGAAGGGAAGTAAGGGTGAACTGAGGGAGGGGGAGGATAATATAGCGAGGAAGAAGAAAAAGTTAATTAAAGGAGAAGGAAAGTAACTGATGGGAGGATTGGATAAATGAGGGAAAGAGAATGATGAATGATGGATGGATATAAAATGAGGGAAGGAGAAGGGTAAGTGAGAGGGAGAAAGTAGGAGAAGAACAGGTGGTACCTGGAGAGTGTTCAAGTATCTTAATAATGTAAAACAATTATTGAGATTCCCATTCATGAAGGAATGGAATGAAAGGGAGGGGTTAATATCTCTGTCTTTAGGGACCACTTACAGCTCACCACTTCTCCCCTTTTGTACTCATAGGAGGAATGAAAGCCCTCCCCTCTTCTCTGTGTCCTGGGGGAGTGGAAATGGGTTACCAGGGGCTACTGGGCTTTTACGTGAGACAACGCAATGTGATAGCAGACTGTTTGTCCAGGATGACATAAGCTTGATAAATGCACATTCTGGAGCAGATAAAGTTACGACATTGGGTTTCTCTCCGACATTGGGTTTCTCTCCGTTACAGCTGGTATCTAGTTTTAATTTGGGTTACTTTGTTTTTATCACTATGTGTGACGGTACACACACAGACCTGGTGGGTGACGTGTGTATCCGTTGGGTTTTAACGTATCCCTGTTCAAGGGGACGCAACTCTCGCAAATGATAAGCCATTCAAGGGTCTGTGGATACTGAAGAAGTTTTATTTCGCAATCCTTACTTCTACGTAAAACTGAAACATACAAATGAACAGTTTCTTAATAGTATTACATGAAAATACAACCTTCGTTGTTAAACCGACAATATAGTTAAGCATTCGACAATAAATGGAAATCACATTATGACGTCATTCAATCTGCCAGCAACTTTGATAAACACACCGTCAAACGAATATCAGTTCAATTACAGCAAATACACTGTCGCATTTGGGTTATACATACCTCCTTGGGCTTATTATCACGCATACAAGTATGCCGCATCGCATATAAAACCTCGTCAGGTCTTCGCAAGGTGGGGAAAACAGGCGACTTTCCTTCGACCTACCGCCTTGTGTCAATTCCCGCCGCCATGACAAAAGTACCGAAAGAATAGGAGAATTCCATAAAAGGGGCATACTTCCTCTTGCCTTACCTCACTCAGGCTGACTGCAGTTACACTATGATTACTCTGTACAACAGATGTTGTTCATGGCAAAAAATATTTGTAAATAATACTAAGTGCGACATCGATCTAAGTCTTGAGGAAGTATTTGGTTTATATATGAATTTTGAGCCAAAATTCAATAAATAAATTAAATATCTAATAAAGCTATGTAACAGGAAGTTGTTCGTTATGAATAATTAAGGAATGGGTCATCTTCTACAATGCTTTAATATTTTGTTTTAAGTTTCTGTTGGGTTTTTAGCCCACCATCATCTGATGGTGGGCTATTCAAATCACCATGCGTCCGTGGTCCGTCGTCCGTCCTTAAACAATTCTTGTTATCGGTATTTCTCAATAAGGGATCTTTCTCAAATTTTATATGTCGGTTCCCCTTTGTCCTTAGCTGTGCAGGGCAATTTTTGAGACTGATCGGCTAAACAACATGGCCGACGGGCAGCCATCTTTGATTTTGATAGTGAAAGTTTGTTATCGCTATTTCTCGGGAAGTACCCAAGGGATCTTTTTCAAATTTGATATGTAGGTTTCCCTTGGTACTTAACTGTGCAGGGCAACTTTTGAGACTGATCGGATAAACAACATGGCCGACAGGCAGCCATCTTGGATTTTGATAGTGAAAGTTTGTTATCACTATTTCTCGGGAAGTGCCAAAGGGATCTTTCTCAAATTTGATATGTAGGTTTCCCTTTGGGGCAGTACTAAAAATGTACTGAAAATCTGTTTGAAATATATGGTGATTTTTTATTTTGAGTAATTCCATGATGATTTTCAGTTGTTATGTACATGTATTACTTTAGTGCCATATTTTAGACCAATAAAATGTTGAATTATCCTGCAAAATTATGCTAATTTTCTATTCATTTAAAGAGGTTCTACATTGTTTATCATGTTTATCTAACTGCAATTAGTTATTGATATTTATTTTTATCAAAAAGTGAATGAGCTGATAAGAGTTTTTCTTTTTAAAAGTATCTCTATTGAGATAAAGAAACAAAATATGTTGAGGAGTTGTCGAAATTCTTTGTACCATATGTTTTTATGAAACTCGATTGATTTACACTATTTAGCCAACATTAGCAAGTTTCATTCTCTTGTTGAGTGCCATTCCTTCAGTACCTTTTACTATAGCACCTGATATCTTTCCAAAATCTCTTTCAAAAGTCTTGGTCAAATCATTCTTGGATTGAAACTTGACTGCTTATTTTGGTATTCTTCTTATTACAATAACAATAATAAGATGTGGGTGTGTTTTTAATTAGAACTGTAACAGATCATTTGATTTTTTTTATCAAACGTTGATCTGATTATTTTGCTAGCAAACCTTCCCTTTATAAGTATAGGGGTAAATAATAATAACTTATAAAATATCCCGATGATCTCCAAGAATTATGACATGTAAGCCTTTTGAGCAATATTGCCGTGGCTGGTATTACTTATAAATTATAATTTTGAAAATAAAGTAATTGTTTTAGAAGAATATGTTCTGAGATATCCATGGAATAGTGTGCTATGATATATCTGGAAAGATATGCATATCTATGAGATCATGGTTGTTCTTAGACAATCAGTCCTTATGATAATTTTTTTTTTTTTTTTTTCCCCCCAGTTTATACATGTATATTTGATTGTCTGAGCCTCGGTGGGATTATTTGGTTGTCTTACTAACGATTTGACAACTGAAAAAATCACCTATTTGGTTGGAGATTTCTGTGTCTCACCCTCCAGGTAGGGGAATATTCTCTATCATTAATCAACACATCAGATTAGTTTAAAGTCCATAGACAAGAAAATTTTAATAAAAGCTGAAGGCCAGACAAGGTTGATCAGTTTCTTCAAATATTGAAAAGCTGAATGTCTTACAATTCTTTCATTAATCTTAATCCTGCCACGACATGCTGACTGACTATATTCAAATATATATATTGCAAATTCTGGTTAAATATTTAAAGTCTATCACTTTTTTTCTTGTGTAATAATACAACTAGTTACAATTGTACAACTATATAAAAAGAAACCAGCTAGAAAGTAATAATTCTCTAAGCAATGTATGATTATCAAAATAAAGATTTATTCAGGCTAGAATGAACACTACATCTTCGTTTCATCCGCAGTACGGTGATAATTGTGATCTCGCAAATGAGAGCGTTTATTAGTTTTATTACGGTACCGTCGAGGAAGCGGCGCTTTTGCAGAGGTCTATTAGGTCTACACATAAGTATGTTTTTTTATTGGGATGTACACGTCTACAATAAAATGAGACTCAAGATTAACATTTCATCATGTCTTCCTGTGAATGATTCTCGGACAAGCTGAGCCAGCGAGTGTAGATGGTTGGAAAGTTGAATGGTGGGAAACTTCAATGATCTTGTTGGATAACGATGTGGACCGCCTCAAGATGGTCATTTGAATCAATATCACGTTTGTGAAACTCTCCATTAGTCCTGAATTAATTGGAAGTTTTAAAAGTAAATGGTCTAGAAATACTCTGGACGAAATGTCTCTTCCTTTCTCTCAATGGAGCAGACGGGCACCTGAAGCGTACGATATGTCCGCCATATTCAAGATCATTTTTATTTTCATGATCCCCAAGCTAAGTCTGTTTTTAGACTTAAGTCAAAAAACTTTGGACTTAAGTCCAGAATTAGATTTAAGTCCGTTTCATGATCCCGGGCCCTGGACTGTTTGTTGTTGTTACCTCACTTCCTATGAAGTATACACTGTAATTTGCGGTGGGTTGTCTAGCCATGCATTGACATTGAAGTAGTAGGAACCAATTCCATCCATCGCTATGGTTACCTGATGGAAACGAAGATAAAACAAAAAAAATAAGACTTCTATGTTGTGAATCTGAACATCTTTGTATATCTTCTAGTTTTATCTGAAGCACGTATACTTTGATCCAAAACGGAATCAAACATTGGACAGTGTTTGTCTGATTCTTCTGATCACAGACATACTATTATGTGGGTCATTTCAAAATCTTCATTTTACATTTTTTTTCTGAAATTTGTTCACTGGTATATATGCCAACCTAGATTTGTATTAAATGTATAACAGATTCAACAGAAATCAGTATATGACATGGTTGAAAATATTATCAAATGCTGAACGGAAAAGATTCACCTAGTTAAAATTTAATACCATCGTGTCTTGAAGATATTTGATTACCGTTTGCAGCATCCAGCCGGAACCAGGGCCACCATGATCATGCCCTATATCGATTCTGGTGAGTGGTCCGACATCGTTCAAGTTTAACTGAAACAAATTTTGAAAGAAAAGTTTAATGTTCAATTTGTTTACCGAATCGTAACGAGTCATATACACCATATAAGTACAGTATATACCATATAAGTACAGTATATACCATATAAGTACAGTATATACCATATAAGTACAGTATATACCATATAAGTATAGTATATACCATATAAGTACAGTATATACCATATAAGTACAATATATACCATATAAGTACAGTATATACCATATAAGTATAGTATATACCATATAAGTATAGTATATACCATATAACTACAGCATATACCATATAAGTACAGTATATACCATATAAGTATAGTATATACCATATAAGTACAGTATATACCATATAAGTACAGTATATACCATATAAGTACAGTATATACCATATAAGTATAGTATATACCATATAGGTATATATAAGTATAGTATATACCATATAAGTACAGTATATACCATATAAGTACAATATATACCATATAAGTACAGTAAACTCCATATAAGTACAATAAATACCATATAAGTACAGTATATACCATATAAGTATAGTATATACCATTTAAGTATAGTATATACCATATAACTACAGTATATACCATATAAGTACAGTATATACCATATAAGTACAGTATATACCATATAAGTATAGTATCTACCATATAAGTACAGTATGTACCATATAAGTACAGTATATACCATATTAGTACAGTATATACCATATTAGTACAGTATATACCATATAAGTACAGTATATACCATATAAGTACAGTATATATCATATAAGGACAGTATATACCATATAAGTACAGTACATGTATATACCATTTAAGTATAGTATATACCATATAACTACAGTATATACCATATAAGTACAGTATATACCATATAAGTACAATATATACCATATAAGTACAGTTTATATCATATAAGTATAGTATATACCATATAAGTACAGTAGATAAGATATAAGTATAGTATAAACCATATAAGTACAGTATATACCATATAAGTACAGTATATACCATATAAGTACAATATATACCATATAAGTACAGTTTATATCATATAAGTATAGTATATACCATATAAGTACAGTATACACCATATAAGTACAGTATATACCAATGCTTCAATACACAAGTACCGGAACGTCCATACACAAAGTCAAATATACCTACACTATAATACACAAGTACAAAGTATACCGGAACGTCAAACACAAAGTCAAATATACCTACACTTCAATACACAAGTACAATGTATACCTGAACGTCCATACACAAAGTCAAATATACCTACACTTCAATACACAAGTACAAAGTTTACCTGAACGTCGACACACAAAGTCAAATATACTTACACTTCAATACACATGCACAAAGTTTACCTGAACGTCGACACACAAAGTCAAATATACCTACACTTCAATACACATGTACAAAGTTTACCTGAACGTCGACACACAAAGTCAAATATACCTACACTATAATACACAAGTACAAGGTATACCGGAACGTCAATACACAAGGACCAAAGACTATCAAACGGATGAACTATAGCGTCTAAACAAAAGGACAAAAGATATATTATCGTTCACACAGAATATAAGAGAGCTTTAACACACAAGAACAAAATGTACCACAGCGTCAAAGCTAAAGAAAAACATTATACCACAACGTCAACACACAAGGACAAAAAGACCAAAGAATCAACACATAAGGACGAAGTTACCACAGAATCAACACGTAAAGACAAAAAACACCAAAGAATCAATACTCCTTGACAAAATTACCACAGAATCAAACACAATGACAAAATTTCCACAGAATCAACACACAATGACAAAATTACAACAGAATCAACACGCAATGACAAAATTACCATAGAATCAACACATAAAGACAAAATTACCACAGAATCAACACACAAGATCAAAATTACCCCAGAATCAACACACAAGGTCAAGTTAGACAAAACAAAAAGATCCAATAGACCTTTTACAGAGCAACAAGAGGACCCAGACTTTGAAGATATTTCCTCGCAGTCCTTTAGCATATCCATAACGCCATATAATGTATACTATTTTCCGAATAAAATTATGATTGCGGCTTTAGATAATAGTTTATACCCATAGTCATCATCAACTTCAATCCTTGGCAACCTGTGCTATCAATTACTTAAATAATTTATCATGAAATTGTGTCATTTCAAATATACCATTTACCAAGTTTGATTCCGATATTCCTCTCTCAAATAACATATTTGAAGGCATGGTGACTTGTTGCGTCCCGTAGGCCCCGTACATCCGTACCCAGACTATTGCATCTGTGCCGGCGAACAGGACATCAGCAGTTGTCCAGTAGAACGTGTACCGAATAACTATAGGCTTGCCTGTAAACACACGACAGTCACAATGATAATGAAAGTTTATACCAAAAAAAAATTGGCGTAAAGTGATGTGGTGTAGACATAACGTTCCGCATTAATCGGGTATGTTAAACGTAAGCTAGCATCATTTTCCACAAACTTGTGGTATTCTTAAGCCAATGGATTCAAGGAACGAGAAAATTATGTATAATATATATATGATATTTACTTTTCTCTAACTAAAGTAAATAGTAGTTTCGTTCGGTCAGAACGCGTGACGATATAATGTCTCAAACTTAAAAAATGGTACTTTCGTTTGGTCAGAACACTGGACAAGGTTATATCGACTACTTGTCCAATATCTCGTTATGTTTAAGACGCGGCTTTTAACTCTTCAGATCAAATTCATAGATGTTGAAATCTATGACGACGTATATGTATTTCAGTAGTGTATAATTCCAGTAGCTAATTTATAAAGCACATTATATGAATAATTCTTTATCAGAAAGCAATATTACTAAATCCATTAAATGAAGGCGTCATCACTTCTGAACTGATCACGCTAGTGACTTACATATCATGTCGATGACTCCTAGCCACGTGCCTCCTAATTGACAGGTAAGCGTGTCCCCGACTCCTCCCCTGTTTATATAACCCGACAGACAGGTATAGGTGGCGACACCTCCTACTTGCAATGTCGTCACCGTTGGAATACCATTTGCAAGCTCTGCTGGATCCGGGCACGCTGATCAAGAAATAGTCCGAGGTTTCAATGAATGCAGACTTATTTAAGACATTGAGACATATTCTTGAGCTATAAGGAAACTTCGTTGGGACGAGAATCTTCTCGAATTCCATCTTATGTTACCAATACTTCATTATGTAACTAAAAGTAGTAAAATGGCAGAATACCACTATTTTTCACAGGTGCAAAAACATGCACGAGTAGAAATATCAGTATATTCTGACATATGTGTGATATATATATAGTATATATTTATTTATGTGACATTCAGCGAGAAAGCATTAGATGATCTAGTTATTACATTTGAAAACCTCGGAAAAAACCCGAAAACAAAAACGGAAATGTTACTGAATCGAAAACGTTGAGGATATAATAGCAAAATCCTTGGCGCCATGTTTTAATGACGTCATGCTTGTCAACAAGGCTGCACGCCATTTAGAATGGCTTTTCAAAATAATTGACATATTCTGGCTCTTGTTTGGTAAAATTTGTGCTTTCATAAATGATATCAATTGTGTAGGTAGTTAATACATCAGTGTATATAAGCAAAGTTGTACCAAAACAGACACTTATTCTACCATCGCTTCATCCATACCGGAACTCTCTGCAAATCTGCGACTTTTAATGAACTTAGTACAAAGTTCCTTTATGATTGGTCAATACCAAAAGTGTGAAAATGTAATTTTTGATAACTGTCACGTGTAAAAGATATCAATTTTACATAATTTATAGAATTCGGTATTTCACTGGCAAAAGTGAAATGATTTTTTAGATAAAGGGACCTGTAAATATACATCTCAATAACCATATGTTAAGGACGACTTGGATCTATTAAGTTATATGTCATTAACTTTGTTTGATTGATTCAAAATTAATTTACTAGACTCCATAGTGTTGATAGGAATATTAAGTACCCGACAGTTTGTAAACATAACGAAGATTTAATCTATTAAATGATTGCAGGGCGCACATAGAAATTTGTTCAAACCTTGTGAAATACATATATCGAGTCCTACTGCCTCCATTCTCAAAACCTGAGTACCTTTCAGCGTTTAGGTAAAGTAGACAATATCAATCGTAACATACAGAAGAACTATTGAATACAGAATGGTTTTTATTGAAAAATATTAATGACACATATCTTTATGTGTCTGCATGTCCTAGTAACAAAGAAGGGTTCAATCCTATAATCTATATGAATGAAATAAATAAAATATTATCGAATTCACAATCTTTTTCACATTAACGATCCCATTAAAACTTTATTATTATCGCTATTGGAAACACTTTCTTCATTCAAAATTAACTATTAATCAGTCAGAAGATAAAAGTATTTGATGGTGTCCCGTTGAATAATCATATTCATATTTATTGCACTACTATTGCAGAATATCCATATTTTCCACCACTGAAGAGCGAGAGCAAATATAACCGTATAGTGTGCCATAGCAGTGAAATATATATTGTGTTCCACAGACATTTAAGAATTATTATTTTTTATTTTAAAGTGCGACCACGAATATTATTGGCGAAACAAGGTTGCACACGCGATTTTGAGTAAGCTTTCGAACTAAAAAAAATCGTTTTGGACAATTATCTGGTACGATTAAAATGCAATAATGTACTCAATTATTCAGTATTGTTAAATATTTAGAAACAACTATTTGTTCTATCGATACTTATTCTGCAGCTGGAATGGAAAATGAATCTGCATCTTTCGATGCAGTAAATATAATATACGGTTAAGATTTGTCAAAATAAAATCGGCAGTTAATATTATATACAGTTCTGATTGGTCAATATAAATTCGACAGTAAATATTATATACCGTTGTGATTTGTCAATATAAAATCGACAGTAAATATAATATACAGTTATGATTAGTCAATATAAAATCGACAGTAAATATAATATACAGTTCTGATTAGTCAATATAAAATCGACAGTAAATATAATTTACAGTTCTGATTTGTCAATATAAAATCGACATTGAATATTATATTCAGTTCTGATTTGTTAATATAAAATCGACATTGAATATTATATACCGTTCTGATTTGTCAATATAAAATATACAGTAAATATTATATACCGTTCTGATTGGTCAATATAAAATCTACAGTAAATATTATATACCGTTCTGATTGGTCAATATAAAATATACAGTAAATATTATATACCGTTCTGATTTGTCAATATAAAATATACAGTAAATTTTATATACTGTTCTGATTGGTCAATATAAAATCTACAGTAAATATTATTGACCGTTCTGATTGGTCAATATAAAATCTACATTGTATGAATACCGTACATTGTATATTTCGATGCATAGTGAACATGTAACTTTTTTTCACATGTGTAAAAGTTTGTAATCAATGAACATCTTCAAACCAGACATTAAATCCAATATAGCTGTCATAATATGATACCTACGTATTTCAGCACAGGAAAACCCGCTGGGAGCCCAGGTCTCGTTTGCCTGACAGGTTAGGACGTTGTGATCAGTTGCATTGTATCCGAACACACAGTCGTAGGTGGCATTGCACCCCGTGTAGTCAGTAAGAATGGAATGTTCTATAACCCTTGGCACTACACATTCTAGTAACAGAAACATAATATAATATTTCTTAGAAAAGAAAAGTCCGGAAAATATTTTATCAACATGGCAATGCAATACAGCATATCAATATCGCCCAGGATAACAAAAATGAATTTGGAGCTTTTTACAGTACATTATTGATAATTGTTTTACAAGAGTTTCATAAGCATATAAATGGTATCAAAGTATAACTCCATTGCGTGTGGCTGTTCTTCGTCTAAATATAGGGAGACATACAGTTTACACGACTGTTAATGAAAAATAGTGAGCTCCATATCACTAACATCCTTGCTATGGACAAAAGAACTAAAACCAAAACGTCTGCCAAAATTCTAAAAAGCAGACGTGAAAATGTGAGTAAAGCGCCATCATGAATTCGACGAGCGTTTTCGACATTTTGGTGTCCGATGGTTAGCCTATCGACAGGGCGCCTGATACCTCTCCGAAACACGTTTTAATGAGCTTTTAGTGATCGTTAAGTACTGTATTTTGAATATTAGAGTTGTTCAAGTATGTGCTTTGTGCGTGTACATCAGAATGTTGTATTGTAGCCTATATCACGGACCAACACCATGAACTGAGTAGTGTGCCCTAAAAATGTTGTTTGTATTTTGTTTTAATTAACTTACGACGATGCTTACGTATTCTTGTGACCACTCCTTAAAACGATTGACTATAATAATGAGCGATATTAAAGACGGCATTATTTTGTATGAAGATATCAAATACAACACAGGAAGAGTCGATAAAACATCCAGAATACTGTGAATATATGTATTTAACATGTTTGATTATACTCCAACGAAATGGGGACAAGTTCTCATCATTCCTCGGCCCTCTCCGACAATGCAATTTACAATAACCTTCGATAACCCGTGATAACAGAAAGTTTCAACATACAAACATTGACAAAATAGGAAATTCAACAGCACAGCTAATTAATCCACGGAAAACTATGTACGTAAAAAGGCCTCATTTGCTTCTATGTAAAATGCCAATCCTTTTTTCGGATGTTTACCTGTGAGTTTGTTTGCACCTTTTCCGGACCCGCCGCCGCTGCTCACTGTCTTAGTGAACATATAACAGGTACCAGTCGCCCCGTCGTACGTAAAGGACGCGCACTCACACGCACTCGCTACACACAGGGAGGTACATCTCGTCCTGTTCCTGATCAGCTGTTCCTGTCTCGTCCACGTGTCCGTATGGCCAACAACATCAACGTCATTTACGGCTTGAAAATATGTTGAAATGAAATCTTCCGATCGTGTTTCTGAAAACAAATGTTACCATTCATATATTGTTTGAAACGATATATACATATTTATTTATATAATTATACAATTAAAATGTAAAAATAATAATAAAAATCTGCTTCAGTAAATATAATTGAATAAACAAATCCACTTTATAAGTGAAAAAATAATATATATATTTCTACCAAAGCTGAACCTGTTTTATTTTCCCATGCCATCGATTAGACAAAAAATCAGAGATGTTCGTAGAAAACAGTGTAAATCAAATAGTTGATGCACACTGTTCGTCGCCCTTTTGTTTAAACAAAATACCTAGCTATGGAACAGGAACAAACCACTAATCGGTTAATTAATCTGAAAAAGAGTAGACCTTATATAAACTTATATAACCTTTTATCGACACGAAAAAGTTGAGAATGTTAAAATATAAACAAAACTGACCTTAAAAGGGACCTCATAATAGACAGAACAAGAAATTTGACATAAAGAAATATTTATATTGAGATCTTTTGTAAAGTCCAAGGAGAATAAGATTATGTGTTGCAAAAGGTGATGCAGTTTCTGCTTCATTGACAACAATAATTATGTTCATCTAGTTAAGCAAACCGACACGCACCGATCAGTATTTGGTTTCCAATTTGCACCATCCACTACACCAGAAGCTTGGAGTCTTACGTACACTCCTTGACATCAACCGTTGTAACTTCCCCGACTGGTCAATTAACAACGTGAAAAAAGTTTTAATAAAATAAATAAAATAAAAACAGAGACAAGCGAAAGAGACGAGAGCCAAACCAATGCAAAGGTTGGGTCATTATACCCTACGTAAAAGGGACGTCTGAGACTTTAGCCAGTATGATGAGAAAACAATATTCTAGCGACCCGATGAGACCATATGCACACCCATTAGGCAAAAGACAAGACTGGTATTCATAACAAAAACCGGCAGCTATATACCAAATTCAATGCAAGTTTGAAACACGTTTCATAGAAGATCAAAAGGACGTAGAATATTAGCAACACCTATTTTACCAGAAACACACGCAAAACATTTCCCACCAGTACCCAATTCGGCATTAACAGATTACGCTAAACAGCCCGACGGGAGAGGGTGCGAGATCTACATCCAACCTGTGCCTATTCGATAAATTGTGTATACACTCTCTACCGACAGGCGAAACGTTCCGTAGTCGAGTGACATACAGTGTATGTAGTTTACAATTTCATTATTTTAACAATCGGAGAAGTTTAAGTGGAATTTGATCATGCATGTGATGAATTTGTGTGAAGCTATCACTCGTGTTTATATAATATTATCTGAACACTGAAAAATAAATCTTTTCATTAAATACCAAATGCAATCGATGGATATCAAATTTAACTTTTGAATATTACATCAAACCACGGAATACAAAATCATTTCACTAAGTACTAAATTTAATTACTAAATACGAAATCTCTTACCACTCAATATTAAATCTAATCAATCAATATTAAATGTAATCTCTAAAACTAAATTTAATCACGTAATAAAACATGTAAAAATTAAAGCCTCCGCATGTGACAAACAAAAATTCCTTTCTACTAATGAACACTGGTATGACAATGATCACTGGTATGACAATGAACACTGGTATGACAATGTTTATTTATTTGTTTGGTGCATGCCGACTCTTTCAAAAAGTGAAAAGTGTTTAGTTAAATTCCTTCTAAATGGCCAATTTTCAACCAAAGAGCACACAACAGATATTCACGCATTTCATTACGAAATGCGGGTTTATGTCTCTCTTCATAATGGCCATATCTCCTAAACAAGTTTTCGAATGAAGTTGAAATTTCGTAATTGCGTACTTCATTTATTCCAGATTACGAATATATGAATAATTCTAAATCTCTGATGAGGCCAGAAATGGCCCGTTACGCCCTTAGTTCTTTAATCACAGAATAATAAACACAATGTCTGAAAATTAAATCTAATTAGCAAATTTATTAACAAACATTTTATCTAATCACTGAATATTCAATTCACTCAATTAATATAAATATAATAACTGAATATAAAATAGGAGTATTGAATCATATTATGAAATATAAAATGTTAAATCTACTCCATAACCTACAATCAAGCAGTAATATTTTTGATGCTTGTGTGAAAGGAAGGACTAACCTAAATTCACTTTTAAGTATTGGTATTCACCCCAATGGGCTGAACCCTGTATTAAGTTTTAATATTATTAAAAGTGTTGTATATTCAAGTATGTTGTATGGTTGTGAGCTTTGGAATTCATATACTAAGCAAGCTGTAGAAGAGTTGGAACGTACACAGAGATATGCATGTAGACGTTGTATTGGTCTTCCTAAAACTTCCTCCACAGCAGTGACTGCTCAGTGTTTAGGGTCATTTGATATGTGGAGCGAAGTGGAGAGAAGGAAACTATTATTTTGGAACAAATTGTGTTTAGGTGGTGCTAAGTTTTTATGGAAAACACTTTTTATTATTAGACTATGCCAATTTATGTATGGTAGTTCATCAACTACTCAAATAGGATTTCTGCCTGATATATATAACATAATGGTTAAATTTAATATAGAGTCATTTATCAATGACTATGTTCTAAATATATTCGTACCACCGATGTTATGCTGGAAACGTTTCATTAATAGATTTATATATGATTTTTATTATATAAGGTGGACAGATAAACTAAATACACGTGATGAACATAAGAGATATGCTGCTATCCATAGTGATCCGGGAATAAATCCAATATTGCAACTAAGCACTAAACAAATTTCTCAACAACATGTATGGGATCTAGTAGAGTTATTTAAATACTCAATATCTTGTGAGAATGAATTGGTTATATGTAAGATATGTGAGAAAACAAGTAAAGATATTGTGTTGCATTTTATATTAGAATGTCCAGGTTTATACTTAAGCCGTGATAAAATGATGGATGGTGTTGTAAATGCTATAGAAGTATTGTCATATGTACAGTTTTCAGAACTAAGCATTGAAGACCAGTGCAGCTTTTTACTTGGCGATCATTCACATGTATACTTGACTGATATAGAGTGGGAAACACTAATGATAAATATGGCTGGAAATATCAAAGGAATGGTATGTGAGATGGAGAGTTTTCTATAATTAACCTATTGATGTATATATAAGTGTAAACGTATATATGTAAAAGATGTATGAGGAATATATATTGTAGTGAACATTTTGTATTATGAATTATATAATGCAGTTATATGAATGTCCAATACGTCATTATTTAATACATTTACTTCTCAAAACGATGTTTATATATAAATTAAGACACATTTTGTAAAACTGTTTTGACATATGAAATCTCCTAAAGGAGGAAATAAAGAATGTCTGTCTGTATGTAGTTTACAATTTCATTATTTTAACAATCGGAGAAGTTTAAGTGGAATTTGATCATGCATGTGATGAATTTGTGTGAAACTATCACTCGTGTTTATATAATATTATCTGAACACTGAAAAATAAATCTTTTCATTAAATACCAAATGCAATCGATGGATATCAAATTTAACTTCTGAATATTACATCAAACCACGGAATACAAAATCATTTCACTAAGTACTAAATTTAATTACTAAATACGAAATATCTTACCACTCAATATTAAATCTAATCAATCAATATTAAATGAAATCTCTAAAACTAAATTTAAATGTAAATATAATCTTTAAAAACTAAAGGAATTAGGGTGTTATGGGTCAATATCGGCCTCATAAGTTTCAAATTGAATTTATTTACAAATTTCTGTTATAAACATCATATTGGTTAAATGGGGATATCTTTCTTGGTGAGTATTTTTTCTTATGCCCATGCGTAAATTCCCTACCATAGCAAAAAATTGCGTTGCTATGCAAGAATAGACAAAAATATAGTGTTTTTGGAGAGTTAGCATGCAAAAATTAAAGCATCTGCATGTGACAAACAAAAATTGCTTTCTGCTAATGAACACTGGTATGACAATGTTTAAGCATGTCAAATATTAATTTGTTTGGTGCATGCCGACTCTTTAAAAAATGAGGAGTGTTTAGTCAATTTCCTTCTAAATGGCCAATTTTCAACCAAAGAGCACACAACAGATATTCGCGCATTTTATTACGAAAATGCGGGCTTATGTCTCTCTTTGTAATGCCATATCTCCTAAACTAGTGGTCGAATGAATTTGAAATTTCGTAATTGCGTACTTCATTTATTCAAGATTACGAATATATGAATAATTCTAAATCTCTAATGAGGCCAGAAATGGCCCGTTACGCCCCTAGTTCTTTATTCACAGAATAATAAACACAATGTCTGAAAATTAAATCTAATTAGCAAATTTATTAACAAACATTTTATCTAATCACTGAATATTCAATTCACTCAATTAATATAAATATAATAAATGAATATAAAATAGGAGTATTGAATCATATTATGAAATATAAAATGTTAAATCTACTCTTGAGACACAGAATCGAATTGAATAATATTAAATAACGCATTTCTTAATCAAATTCACGTCAATCAAATCGTCTTTTTTTTTTGCGTTTTATTTTAGTTTTGACAAAATATTGAAAAGCCAAACAAAACGAAACCTTTTGTCCATTTTACATGTAACAATGACACAATAATACATGTACTATTGTACTTACCTGTTATCATGACAAGGAACAGTAAAAGAAGGTGGTAGCGAGTTGAAATGCGAACAGTTGTCATTTCTCCTGATCCGGTCGTTATATGAAAACATTAGCCTGTGTTATACATTTATAGAGAAACGACCTGACAATCTCTCATATCGAACAGACACATACTATTGACAAACTGCGGAGCAATTATTTAGTGTCGCTGAAGGAATCGATTTTGTTTTAACCCTAAGCTTACCTAGTGCCATTACATTAAAACATTTGCAGCTACAGTTAATTGAACTAGATGACACATGCCAAATGAGAAGTAAAAAACATCAAAAATGTATTAATATATGTATATACAAAAGAATTAAGCAAAATGTCAGTACGATAGACAGATAGATAGATAGATAGATAGATATTCTTTATTTCCTCTTACATAAGAGATTATACACATAAAGACACATTTCACATATTACAGAATATCGGGAAACATCTACAGAACAGAGTTCATATCTTTCAAGAGGTGTTTAATATTGGTGGCTACTGCTAGCATAAGTTGCTCCCATTCGTCATCTGGTAGTGATACTTTAGTTCGATCTCCAAGAAGGAAGTTTGTTTGGTCGCTTTCTTCCAAAAATGAGAAGTCAGCGTATGAATTCACATTTATACAGTCTACAACTTTCTCTAAAAACATATCTCTACTATAAAATAGGGCTGGACATTCGATGACAAAGTGTGTCACAATATCACTACTTTCTTTCGACCACAGTTTACAAACAACGCCAGTGTTCTCCCAAGTAAATGATAATTTGAGGATATACACTATGTCCCACGTAAACGGTCTATATTTCAAGCTTAGAAGTAATAACGGGCTAGGGCCTCGTGTCGTATGGATCACAGAGTAACGTCGGAGTTCGTGTTTTTCACTCAGTTTTTCTCTCCATTTATTGTAATACCGGTCTGACACAAATTTGTCAAAAAAGCGTTTCCATGCGTATTTTGGTATAGTTATCGGGCTAACGATAAAGTCTCTGAATAGACACTGTATTTTAAATTTCATGAATGTTTTGCAAACGTCTGGAATAAATCCTCGTTGGTTTACCGATGAATATCCATACAAAAAACTGCTCATTCTAACAATAAAAATGAGTTTCCACATAAAATCCATAGTTCCATTACAGAGCTTGTTCCAGAACATCAACTTTTTACTTTCGATTTCCTTTGCTATATCGTATATGCCTAGACATTGAGTTGTAACGGCAGTCGATGAACGTTTTGGTAGCCCTAGACAGTGCCGACAGGCATATCGTTGGGTGCGTTCTAGTAAGTCCGCAGATGTCTGGTTGTAGTCGTTTCATAATTCACATCCGTATGTCATACCAGGTATGATTATGCGCTTTATAATGGTAACACTTGTGAGCGGATTTAGTCCATATGGGTGTAATCCGATACCTAATAGCGAGTTTAAAACTTTCCTTCCTTTAGAACAAGATTCGGAAATGCCGGTATTCGACTGTAGACTTCTGGTGAAGTGTATTCCAGCAAATTTATTACAATCAGACCACGGCAGAATTTTGTCCCTCAGCGTACATGGTATTAGGCAGTTTCTAGCATTGGACCTGCTCTGACTAGTTGTAAATTCCATCACTGAACTTTTTGAATGGTTATAGTTGAGTCTCCATTTGCTAGCATATGAATATACCACATCTATTTGTTTTTGCACTAAACATTTGGACGCTGCAAGCAATAACGTATCATCCGATAAGAAAACGCACGGGATGTGATGACTCCCGAGTTTCAGCCCTTGACTAAGCTCGTCTAGATGAACGATTAAATCGTTTATAACAATTAAAAAACACCACGCGAATAATGTCCTTCCCTGACCTACTCCCTGTAAAATAGGGTATTTATCACTCCTTTTCCTTTCCTATAAGACTGAAGAGTACGCATCTTGAAATAAAACGAAGAGTTACCGCCAACATTTTCCGTTAAAGCCGATATTATATAGCTTGTACATAAGTCCCTCAATCCACACACTGTTGAATGCCTTTTGATTGTCCAGGAAGGCGGCAAAAACTTTCGATCCACGCTCTACGTAGTGAGCAATTGATTCCTGTACTATAAAGGCAGCCGTGATACTACCGCATTGCGGGCGAAATCCCTGCTGGAGGGGGTGAGGAAAGACCATTTCGGAACATACGGATGTTATCCGAAAATATAATATCTTTTCCAGGAGTTTTTGAAGAACCGGTGTTAACGTAATATCTCGGTAGTTATTCACATCAAGTCTGTCCTTCTTACCACCTTTAAACAGAGTTATAACTAATCCGTATCTAAAGTGTGACGGGTAACGTTCTATTTCCAGAATTTTATTAAATAGGGCAACGATAGCGCTCAAACTTTTATCTCCCAGTAACTTTATATGCTCAATAACGATACCATCATGTCCTCCCGCTTTTCCATTGCTCATTTTCGATAGTGCGCTTTTCAGTTCTTTTGTATGTATTAAGTTTTCACATACACCGTCCAAATTATTGTGACTTTCTTTAAACATTTCCTTTACACTCGCGTGTACTTGCTGTCGATGATCTTCATCAAAATGCGGTTGCGTTAACGGTTTTGAGAGATTACTAAAGTGATCTCTCCACGCATTCCTAATAGTATCGCTATCGCGTAAAACATGACCGTCGATACGTAGCTCGTTTGAAGTTGATGTATCCCTTCGCTTTGCTCGCACAGCTTTATAAAATGTTCCCGAATCAATTTCAGCATACGTTTCTAGTTTGCGAAATTGTTCCTGTTCGTATTCATTTCTGGCCCGATCTAGTTCATTTCGAAATTTCCTTTTTGCATTTTTGTAATGTCTGTACGATTCGAATGCGTTACCGCGTGGACGTCCAGTTTCTATCCATTTACATCTTAAGTGCCTCATTTCCGCGTGTAGTAATTTGACAGTTCCATAGTTCCAATATGGCTTTAAATAATGTCTGTACTTTTTATAAGGAAGTGTTGACTCTGCAGCTTTTTCCAATGCTTGCACTATATCACAAGCACGCACATCAATATCGGGTGAGTCGGACACATATATAGAGCCTAGTAACGATTCTGTAACTTGTTGATAGTTTCGGATATGCTCATCGTCTATTGCTTTCAAGTTAACCGAGCGAAGAGGCATATGGTCAGTACATCTTGCTAGTTCAGCGCGAATCACAATTTTAATTGGTAAGTGATCTGACACGTTCAAAAAATGGTCGTCGCATATCGTACATGAGTCGACTAGATCTATTTTTGAGTCACACAAAAGTATATGGTCAATCATACTCGCGGTGTTGCCATCTCCTGAGAGGTAAGTATAGTTCCCGCCAGAGGACCAAGTCTGAGAATTGACAGAGGTAAGTTGTCTCTCTTGCATGAATTTTTTTAATATTTTTCCTTTACTGTTTGATTCGGTATGATTTTTATCACCAAACTGCTGGGAAATTTGAGCATTAAAATCACCCATAACAATTACAGTTCCCTCTTCAACGTATCGATCATACATATCGGATAAAATGTCGAGCGATTCAATATATTTAGCTGTAGACAAGTTTGATGAAGGCATAAGTACACCAAAGACGAAAACGTAGGAGTTAGCTGTTTTAATACGAACACCAATAATCCTGTCACTTCCATCATGCAGTAACGGTGAGACACGTAGTCGTTTATCCACAGTATAGCTACTCCGCCGAAACCCCGACCATTTCTATTCTCTAGTTCCAGGGGTATCCTGTTATCATGTCTACCGAATACTTTAAAATTGGTATCGATTGTGTTCAGAAACCCGATTGTGTTCAGGCATTAACCAATGTTCCATTATAACACAAATAGCCAAGTGTTCTAATGTGTCACACAGATAAGGTGTACCGTACATGACACCACGCATGTTCCACGATTGAATTTTCATACTGACGGTCACCAGTAGAATAAGTATAGTTATTCTAATCGCAGCCATTACCGAAATCGTTCCAGCTAGCTGTGTAATCGCGTTCATTTTGGTTACGCCTGTTTCTACTGCTGTAGCCATCGTATGCATTGTAAATTTCGTTGTATCCTTTTGAATTGTCACTGTATTGGTTTCGCGAATCACGCCTTTCAGTGCGCTCGTACCAATCTCTAACAAGAACGCCTTCCGGCCAGAAGTGATTTTGTATTGCTGTTTCATAATCGCTTTCAAGAACGTGCAGACGTGCTGTATAGTTAGCATCGTCGGTATTCCAGAACTTCAAGATTTTAACATGTGTCACGTTTACACCGTATTGTTCTGCGTATGAGATAATCGAGTCTATCACTTCGTCATTTGAACCATTTCCCTTTATTCTTGACATCAGCAGTCTTTTTGTTCTTTGTTTCCGCGAAACGCCTTTAAAAATGTAGTTCGATCGTGTGGCAGTTAATATTATCCATTGGTCATGTTTTATCCTTTAGAGAACTACCTGTGTCTGATTAAGCCTCCAGAAGTTGAAATTAAAGCTTTCATTTACTACTCCTATTGAGCTTCGTATTTCAACATTTAACAACAATAGCCATCTTATTATAAAAGTCTTTGGCATTTAGTTACAGTAGGACAATAAAATTTACTTTTATACCAAACTCTAGGATATTTAGTAACAGTAAGACAATTTAAGTTACTTTTATACCAAACTCTAGGATATTTAGTTACAGTAGGACAATTAAATTTACTTTTATACCAAACTCGAGGATATTTAGTAACAGTAAGACAATTTAAGTTACTTTTATGCCAAACTCTAGGATATTTAGTTACTGTAGGTCAAGTAAAGTTACATTTATACTAAACTCTAGAATATTTAGCTACAGTAGGACAATTAAAGTTACTTTATACCAAACTCTAGGATATTTCGTTACAGTAGGACAAGTAAAGTTATTTGTATACCAAACTCTAGGATATTTAGTTACAGTAGGACAAGTAAAGTTACATTTATACCAAACTCTAGAATATTTAGTTACAGTAGGACAATTAAAGTTACCTTTATACCAAACTCTAGGATATTTAGTTACAGTGACAAGTAAAGTTACTTTTATATCAAACTCTAGGATATTTGGTTACAGTAGGACAAGTAAAGTTACTTTTATACCAAACTCTAGGATATTTAGTAACAGTAGGACAATTAAAGTTACATTTATACCAAACTCTAGGATATTTAGTTACAGTAGGACAATTAAAGTTACGTTTATGCCAAACTCTAGGATATTTAGCTACAGTAGGACAAGTAAAGTTACTTTTATACCAAACCCTAGGATATTTAGTAACAGTAGGATAATTAAAGTTACTTTTATGCCAAACTCTAGGATATTTAGCTACAGCAAGACAATTAAAGTTACGTTATACCAAACTCTAGAATATTTAGCTACAGTAGGACAATTAAAGTTACTTTATACCAAACTCTAGGATATTTCGTTACAGTAGGACAAGTAAAGTTATTTGTATACCAAACTCTAGGATATTTAGTTACAGTAGGACAAGTAAAGTTACATTTATACCAAACTCTAGAATATTTAGTTACAGTAGGACAATTAAAGTTACCTTTATACCAAACTCTAGGATATTTAGTTACAGTGACAAGTAAAGTTACTTTTATATCAAACTCTAGGATATTTGGTTACAGTAGGACAAGTAAAGTTACTTTTATACCAAACTCTAGGATATTTAGTAACAGTAGGACAATTAAAGTTACATTTATACCAAACTCTAGGATATTTAGTTACAGTAGGACAATTAAAGTTACGTTTATGCCAAACTCTAGGATATTTAGCTACAGTAGGACAAGTAAAGTTACTTTTATACCAAACCCTAGGATATTTAGTAACAGTAGGATAATTAAAGTTACTTTTATGCCAAACTCTAGGATATTTAGCTACAGCAAGACAATTAAAGTTACGTTATACCAAACTCTAGAATATTTAGCTACAGTAGGACAATTAAAGTTACTTTATACCAAACTCTAGGATATTTCGTTACAGTAGGACAAGTAAAGTTATTTGTATACCAAACTCTAGGATATTTAGTTACAGTAGGACAAGTAAAGTTACATTTATACCAAACTCTAGAATATTTAGTTACAGTAGGACAATTAAAGTTACCTTTATACCAAACTCTAGGATATTTAGTTACAGTGACAAGTAAAGTTACTTTTATATCAAACTCTAGGATATTTGGTTACAGTAGGACAAGTAAAGTTACTTTTATACCAAACTCTAGGATATTTAGTAACAGTAGGACAATTAAAGTTACATTTATACCAAACTCTAGGATATTTAGTTACAGTAGGACAATTAAAGTTACGTTTATGCCAAACTCTAGGATATTTAGCTACAGTAGGACAAGTAAAGTTACTTTTATACCAAACCCTAGGATATTTAGTAACAGTAGGATAATTAAAGTTACTTTTATGCCAAACTCTAGGATATTTAGCTACAGCAAGACAATTAAAGTTACGTTATACCAAACTCTAGAATATTTAGCTACAGTAGGACAATTAAAGTTACTTTATACCAAACTCTAGGATATTTCGTTACAGTAGGACAAGTAAAGTTATTTGTATACCAAACTCTAGGATATTTAGTTACAGTAGGACAAGTAAAGTTACATTTATACCAAACTCTAGAATATTTAGTTACAGTAGGACAATTAAAGTTACCTTTATACCAAACTCTAGGATATTTAGTTACAGTGACAAGTAAAGTTACTTTTATATCAAACTCTAGGATATTTGGTTACAGTAGGACAAGTAAAGTTACTTTTATACCAAACTCTAGGATATTTAGTAACAGTAGGACAATTAAAGTTACATTTATACCAAACTCTAGGATATTTAGTTACAGTAGAACAATTAAAGTTACGTTTATGCCAAACTCTAGGATATTTAGCTACAGTAGGACAAGTAAAGTTACTTTTATACCAAACCCTAGGATATTTAGTAACAGTAGGATAATTAAAGTTACTTTTATGCCAAACTCTAGGATATTTAGCTACAGTAAGACAATTAAAGTTACGTTATACCAAACTCTAGGATATTTAGTTACAGTAGGACAATTGAAGTTACTTTTATGCCAAACTCTAGGATATTTAGTAACAGTGGGACAATCAAAGTTACTTTTATGCCAAACTCTAGGATATTTAGTTACATTAGGACAAGTAAAGTTTCTGTTATACCAAACTCTAGGATATTAAGTTACAGTAGGACAAGTAAAGTTACTTTTATATCAAACTCTAGGATATTTAGTTACAGTAGGACAAGTGAAGTTACTTTTATACCAAACTCTAGGACATTTAGTTACAGTAGGACAAGTAAAGTTACTTTTATACCAAACTCTAGGATATTTAGTTACAGTAGGACAAGTAAAGTTACTATTATACCAAACTCTAGGATATTTAGTAAGAGTAGGACAATTAAAGTTACTTTTATACCAAACTCTAGGATATTTAAAGAATGACACTAGTTGTCACCTCATTACGAATCTCTTTATCTGTTGTTTGACAATTAGGTCAAATCCCTACCAAAGTATATGATAATGATATACGGTATGAATATAATGTGGATCTTCAGTAGGCAAATGTTATTGCGTTTTGCAATGAGGTGGCCATTATTGTCACACTGTAGAAAATATCATAGTGCTTGGTTGTGAAGTGACCATAATTATTGTACAGCAGATGAATATGCTAGAGTTTGGTATTGAGGTGACCATTGTTGTCATACTGTAGGAAATATCCTACAGTTTAGTAGTGAGGTGACCATCACAACCAAACCCTATGACAAACGTGTCTTCTTTAACATTCAATTTCGTTACAAAAAAAGGCAGGCTGTTTGAATGGTTTTTTTATTCTTTCCTTGTTGCCGACTTCTTGTTTGCACTTTGACTTCCGATTTCCTCTTTTTTGTTGACACTGCAGAATTGTTTTCCTCAACTTTATATTAATGACAGAAGAAAACAGATGTAGAACAACTTCAGTCGTGTTTTAATTATCAAAAGTGATACAAAATGTGAGTACATACGTTTTTCAAAACATATGCAAAGAGTTCAGTTATGAAAAGAGAGCAGACATTGAGCAAAATGTAATCGGGTATTACACATAAAACTTTATCATTTTGATAAGTTCGTATTCTACTTGTTTAGTCAAAAACATTGTGTAGTAAAGATTTAAAACATCAATAAGGTAACGATACAAAATAGAAGACAATATCCAATCCATTATCACGGACCAATATGTGGTCAGAGCTGAGGTTATTTTAATAAAATAGCATGGTTCATTTAAATAGTTTCTCCCTTATCTAAACCACCTAAAATGCTCATTTTAGTTATCAAAAAGCTACCTCGTCTGTTTCAATGTAAACGTCGTTGTACTTTGTCGGGATCAAATGCTGTTCCGCAAATAAGCAGCTTCTTAGTACAAACATGTGACACTAACATTAAATGACACACGTGAATGCGGTATCTACTATTATATATCAAAATTGGGTTCCTTAGGTTTTGAGACGAACACTGATTTATCTCTTGTCCGTATCATTGTCCATGTACGTAGTTCTTTAACCTGAAAATCGGAGTTGTAATGCTCGACATTGGGTTCTACTATGCAAATGTGATGAGAATGGTGTATAAATCCGCTTCCTACAGACGAATATAAATAACGTACTTTCAAGGGAGGCTGTCAAACAGTGAAGCTGTCAGTTACAAATGGATGCATGACAGAAGTAAAACAAAACTGTTCAAATGTTTATAAAAATTAAATAAAAACATTTTTTTAACTACATGTTTTCTTATTTCTGTTCACTACACGATGCCATAGAGTGTTCAAGATACATTTGTTTATTCCCTGTAAGTGTAAACTTGACTGTCGTGTTGTCTCCTCGGATACGGTATGGTAACCAATAGGAACCGTCAATACATCCGTAGGGAACCGTGTTGTTGTTTGTTCACTTTTTCGCATCAATCCTACACCATAAACAACAGTTAATTGTTTTCGACAGTTTATGTCGAAATAAAGGGGGATGGGGTGGGTGGGTGATATTTAATAAACAATCCATCTATTCCTATCACAGACCATGTCAGCCTTTATGATGACGTCATCCATTGTTGTCACAGACCACGAAGACATTTATGATGACGTCATCCATTGTTGTCACAGACCACGAAACCTTGATGATGACGTCATCCATTTTTGTTGAGGACTATGCAGGCGTTGTTAGTGACATCGTCAATTGCTGTCAAAATACCTCGATCAAAAAATGGTCACCAGAAATGTGAAGCGTTGTCCTTCAGTCAAAGTTTAAGCATCAGGCGACGTACACGGTCCGCTCACGTGAATCCATCCACTTGTGTACAGAAATGTATTGTCCACCATAGGTATCTCTTACGATCTGTATCTGTGATATGTCGAAAATATAGATTCTTTGTTAAAACAGTTCTTGTATCCGTAAAACGTTTAAGTAAAACCATGCGCATTGGCTGCCAGTGAGAAATTACCATTGATTAGGATAAGCAGACTATTCGATAACTAAACAGTTACCAGAACTGTGCACCAGTATATAAACATAACGTATTGTTCGATATAAAAACAAACTAGATATTTGTTTATAAAAGCAATTTAAATTTCAACACAGAAGAATGGCATAACGAATTGACATTTAAAAAACGTTAAGCAGCACTTATATCTATAATTTTATCAATAATTTTCAACATGTTTTACATGGTCCATAACTTTCGCGAATTGACTTCAAAAGGGAAAGAAAATAAATAAATAATGAAATATTAGTGAAATTAGTACATAGTCTGTGACTTTTTAAACCAAACCAAGCAATAAACGATTATACTATGTGAAAACGATCGTAATATTTTTATGAAATAGACCGTTATCATATGTGATATAAATTTCACTCATGAGTGAAAATAGTACTTGTATGTCAATAAACCGTAGTTGCATAAACCGTTCTGATGTGACATTAATCGTACTTATATTATTAACCATATGTAAATGTTAACTGTACTGTTTTATCGAATTAACCGTACATAAATGTGATATTAACTGTACTGATTTATCATATTAACCGTACATAAATGTGATATTAACTGTACCGACATAGCATATTAACCGTACATAAATGTGATATTAACTGTACTGATATAGCATATCAACCGTACATAAATATGATATTAACTGTACTGATTTATCATATTAACCGTACATAAATGTGATATTAACTGTACTGATATAGCATATTAACCGTACATCAATGTGATATTAACTGTACTGATATATCATATCAACCGAACATAAATGTGATATTAACTGTACTGATATAGCATATCAACCGTACATAAATGTGATATTAACTTTCACTTTTAAAAATTATGTATATTATGTTGTTTATAAATGTTTGCTTTGATGAATTAGCCCTCATTACGTAGGACAAAAAAGGCGAAAACTACACTTCATCGAAAATTCCACGATACACAGTATTCTTTTTATAATCTTTAGTTAAAAATCAAAAGAAGATCATACATTGATGATAGTGTGTAATGCGGATGATGATGACAATGACAATATGTTGATATCGATGAGGATGACGATGATGTGATGACGATGATGTAAGATGAGGGTGTATGATGATGATGATGATGATAATATTCTACTGGTTACATTGATGCCTTTTCTGGGTTTGAGTGTGTAGATGACGATACTGATGATGATGATGATGATGATGATGATGATGAAATCAGGTGAAGGATGAGATGATGACTAAGTGTTATTTTGAAATGTGTGGATGATAGTGTGAGAGAATGTGCTATTTTTTTGTACATGTAATATACAATTGTGATTTTTTTTATTAAAAAAATCAAAAATCAAAAAAAACAACATAGGAAGATTGGAATAACATTGCCATTATCAATTTAGATAAGTTAACTGGATTTTAATTGTTTTGAAGCTAATTAAGACATATTATCAGCGTTCAGATTCGAAAAAGGATGCATTTATTTGCACAACAAACTGGATTCCTCTATCGAGCGAAGGAAGATAACCCTTATCACTGTACCTGAAGTAATTTCGTTACAGCTAATTTCATCATTTTAAAGTAAAAATCAATTGGAACACCGGGTTTTCAGCAGAAATGATTCATTTGTCTGTCTTCTATTATTAAATTAATCCTTAGAATACGGAAAAAATAATGCTCACGGAGGAAAGACGCCACGGGGGACTGTTACCGCTATTATGTCCCACCACCACTCGTGTTAGACTCCCGACGTCTGTAAAGGAGCCCTGAACATAAAATAATGTCATTGTATAAAAAATATTTATTCCATACGTGTTCAGGTCTTCCTTGAGAGAAAATCTCTATAACTATCGGAATAACGTTCATACAGTCTAACGCTGTACACGTAATTATAAGGTTATAGGAAGAGAGTCCTAGTGATACGAATACAACTTCAAAAACAATAGCGCTTACAACAATAAAACACAAAATACAATCCATTAAACAGTAAATACTATAGGTCAGCATAAATACAGTCCATACAAACAGGGACAATGACCGCTGTACGGTTACATAAATACAGTCTATAAAACCAGGGACAGTTACCGCTATACGGTAGCATAAATACAGTCCATAAAAACCGTTACAGTGACCGCTATACGGTAGCATAAATACAGTCCATACAGACCGTGACAGTGACCGCTATACGGTAACATGAATACAGTCCATACAAACTGTTACAGTGACCGCTATACGGTAACATGAATACAGTCCATAAAAACAGGAACAGTTACCGCTATACGGTAACATGAATACAGTCCATACAAACTGTTACAGTGACCGCTGTACGGTAACATAAATACAGTCCATACAAACTGCTACAGTGACCGCTATATTGTCACATGAATACAGTCCATACAAACTGTTACAGTGACCGCTGTACGGTAACATAAATACAGTCCATACAAACTGTTACAGTGACCGCTGTACGGTAACATAAATACAGTCCATACAAACTGTTACAGTGACCGCTGTACGGTAACATAAATACAGTCCATACAAACTGTTACAGTGACCGCTATATTGTCACATGAATACAGTACATACAAACAGTAACCGCTATATGTCAGCATGAATTAAAAACAGTTACAGTGACCGCTAAACGGTAACATGTATATAGTCCATATAAACAGTTACAGTGACCTCTATATGGTAACATAAATACAGTCCATACAAACTGATACAGTGACCGCTATATTGTAACATGTATATAGTCCAAACAAACATTTACAGTAACCGCTATATGGTAACATGAATACAGTCCATAAAACAGTAACCGCTATATGTCAGCATGAATTAAAAACAGTTACAGTGACCGCTGATCGGTAACATGTATATAGTCCAAACAAACATTTACAGTGTCTGCTATATGGTAACATAAATACAATACATACAAACATTTACAGTGTCTGCTATACGGTAACATAAATACAATACATACAAACATCTACAGTGACCGCTATATGGTTACATAAATACAATACATACAAACATTTACAGTAACCGCTATATGGTAACATAAATACAGTATGTATATATTTCATTATAAGTGATAGTTACTGTAAATGTTTGTGTTGTTCCGCGTGGAAAGTTGATGTTGAAGTCAATACGTGTGGTTCCGTAACGTCCTGTGAGTACCACATACACATCTCTGCCTTTACCCACGTCCTTCTTATCTGAAGTCCTCACGTTGAATGTGTACATGACTTTGACGGGAAAACCTGGAAATCGGAGGAAATGATATGTTAATCGACATCTTGATGAAATAATATATCAAAAGAAGCAATCTTTATTAAACATAAGTAGAATTATATACAATCACACTGTCTTTATAGTCTTTATTAAACAATTATTTGCAATTTCAAAGGTTAATAACACAAGGAAAATAGAAGACTTCGGTTTTGTTGATTACTAAATGAATGAAATATTATAACAGTTACCTCCCTTCCTATATGATGGAACACGGAATGTTCTTTGATGTAGCTCTATATTATTGATCGATAAAATATGTTGAGATGAAATAATCATAGGTAACAATACAAGGCGAGATGTTGATTCTCCAGAATTATGATACCTAAAGCCCCCAGTCAAATTAACTGATTACATAACCATTGTTGTGTAACTGTCGGTAAATAGTTTTATTCAATATGGCGGCTTATACAAACAGCAGAAGGTAGTCAAATAGTGTCGACTTCAAGACTGAAAATCACGTGTGTAAGAAACGTGATCTGGGAAAGGAAATATACCTTAAATGTACAAAAACTACTAGCTTCCTTCATTTTACCTCATTTTCTATCAGAAATATTTGCATAACTTTCAGAAATGTTGCTGTAGCGTAGCCCGAGGGGAGGCAAGGCGGGACATAAGGTCTAAAGTAGTAAATCGCAGTAAAGGACTCTGTGAACTCCTATGATATTGATGAGTCATTATAATCCAAACTAAGCAATCAAGCTTTCGAAGTCGGTCTTTTGGCTCTGCCAATACAACATCCACGGTACTGAGTTGCCAGTAGCTCAATTGACTCCCCACATTCGCATACTTAGATCGGCAACAAAGCAAGACAAGCAGCATAAACCTCATCGGTCGGGGTATACTTGGCAATCTCATACATCGTACCACCGCATACGACTTTACATATCAAGAAATCTTTTGAAAACGAAAAAAAATATTTCCACCAATGAAAGAGCCTATACCATCTTAGGAATTCTACATGTGGAGGAAGAGTCCTTCCTCACAAAAATCTTTCCCTATTTAGGTGGAGGAAGAGGTCTATAAAATAAGCATTTTCTCTGATGAGCCTTGACCTATTAAGGTATAAGAAGACGTTTTCAAAAGGAGCCTTTCCTTGGAGGAGTTTTTCTCTATTTATAATCATAATACGCTAACAGACCTCCAGGACATGACAATGTAAAGAGGTAAATTTGAACAGTTGTACACGGTTTGTTAAGGTCAGAAACTTGTTGTCATGTTTGATCTTCCTTCTTTTCACCATCTACTGAAAAATCAAAGTTCTCAATGTAGGTGGATACATACTAGACAATGTCATTTAGAGAGGAGGTGGATATATCAACCTCTCGGAATTCCTTCATCAAGAGAGATACAATCTAGGCACATCTCAGTACTCCTTAACCTCGCTAGGTGTCAATGATGTGTAACGACTACCGATGATGTTTCGACTGCTTACCGGTATATACGTTGGTACCAATACAAAAGGAGGCCTAAACATTTCATCAGGTTGTTAAGTATGGTTTATGAAAAGTTCTTTTTACACAACCAATACAATTGTCTATGTGACGTTTCGATGACTAGCACGATATGCACACCGACACCTTCATCAGTAGGTGACAGTGTCACAAACGAAAAATCATCCTTTTTCGGTACGCATATAACAATAATTGTACATACGCTTACAGCGTAGCCGAATCAACACCGATTTTGTGGACAACTCGTTCACATGTTACACCTTTGTGTGCAAACGCTTCACTGGTCATTAGACTGATGAAGGTGACAGTGTACATATCGTACTAGTCATCGAAACGTCACATAGAAAATATTATTGGTTGTGTAAAAAGAACTTTTCATAAAACAACAGGAGGCCGTGAAACATTTTAATAACATTAAAATTGGTCATATTCTTACAAATTCCTGTCCGTATACATATTACGCTAAGCGTGTCGACATCTACTATTATTTTCTGTGAAGAAATTTCGAAGATGCTTGTTCAAAGTATATTACCAGAATCGAATTGAATTGACATATTCACATCGGGAAATCATGTCCGTGTAGGCAAATTGGGTATCTGGCATACGGTTTGCAAATAATACTATATGGTGTATTTAGCATGAATAAAGAAATCTAGTCTACAAAACGCCAAAGGGGTTTTAAATAAATCGCTTTTGATTACGCCACTAAAATGAGACAGATGGTCGTTTGAATCAAATGATAGACGGTTCAAACATTCAATATCGCCATCCCCGGGTTTCTTAATAAGCTATGCCTTTAATTTATTCCTGTACAGATAGACGTTATAGATTCTGTTTTGTTTGTTGTACATGTTTTTCCATAAGCTATTATAAAGGTGTGATATCCGAGGGGGTCACAATAGGTTCGATGACAGCACAGCTTTGTCTAAACCCTCCATAGACAAACCAGTGTTTCTGTTGTTTATATACCTTTATTGGGTACATTTCCTCCGATCACACTTATTTAATGCTCAAAACATATATTATCATATGCGGTATTTGCAAATCGTTTGTCCGATTTGTAGTTGTTTAAGGACGGCCATTCTGTCCCCATGTTTTAATATTGTGTCTTGAAGCTGTGCTCTGTGAACAAGCATGGTCAAATATATTTCGGAGTAAAAGTTTGGTTTACAACTATTCCCGAAAGAAACTGACGGGGAATGAGAGGTGTATGTAACGATAGCATATTTCTAAGTACATATTTTGGTTTTGTCAGATAGGGTTAAAACAACATGCTTTATAGGTTTGAAATGGAAGCTTACCTTTTTGTTGTCTGTTTCATCCGCCATGTATTAAATCGACCATTCCCTGACCAGTACACGACATTAATATCATCATAGAAAGTATGTCGACAATGTCTTCATTTCTGTTACAGAATTTTGTGTATATCTACAATGTCAGAAACTTACAGCTCATGTCAATGTGACCTGACCACGCCCCTCCCAACTTGCACGTCAGTGTGTCCTCCGACCCGCCTCTGTTGATGTAGTCACTGTTACAGGTATAGATAGCGACTCCTCCCACCTGTAATGACGTCACTTCCGAAGTTCCATCCTTTAAAGTTTCCGGAGGTGGACATGCTTTATAAAAAATAAAGCAACAAAATCATCTACAATAACAATGTATTTGAAGCATACTTATTTTTCGAGCTATGGATAAATTAATTCTTGATATCATGTTTCATATTCAACATATCATCTTATTGAATTATATTGAATAGCACGCCATATCTAATTTATCAATTACAAAATGAAATCATATCGAATCTAAATTTACATTACACTGAAAAACACCCAATATTGAATGCATCTCGACAGCCATGTATCATTCTGTTGTAGTTTCGGTAAGGAAGTAATGTTTTTGAGTGTTACGGGCCAACGGAAACATTAGTAATCTATTCATACATGTAGCACCACTTAACTTCACCTTTGATATTACGACCTGAAAAGAAGGAAAATACGATGTGTGAGTGTTATGGGCCCATAGAAGTTGGGCTATTGAGCGGAAACTCTTTTTAAATTATAACTACAGTGACCTTGATTTACCACTGACCATTAATTGTAGCTGAAAAGCAATCTCAGCCAAATAGATCTGGCAACGAAACAGTGTATGAAGTTTACGTGTTTTCAGTCAACGGGAACTTGTTGTTGCTCGTAAACTAATGTTCTACTTACTGTACCAACGACCTTGATCTTTGAATTTTTATTCTAAAAGCAATTCTAAGTAAACAATTGCCGTAAAGCATCAATGTATGGCGTTTTATTTTGATTAGCCTTTGAGAACTAAGTAATTTAGTGGAAACCAAGTTTCTATTTATTGCCGTACTTGGAACCGTAATATGGGGCCGTAAACACACGAACCAATCAGCCACATGACTCAAGCTAAGAACCGTAAACACACGAACCCATCAGTTAAATGACTCAAGCATGGAACCGTACACACACGAACCCATCAGTCAAATGACTCAAGCACGAAACTGTAAACACACGAACCCTTCAGTAAAATAACTCAAGCGTAGCACCGTACACACGAACTCATCAGTCATGAAACTGTGAACAAACGAACCCATCAGTCAAATGACTCAATCATGAAACCGTATACGAACAAGCCCATCAGTAAAATAACTCTAGCATAGAACCGTAAACACACGAACCCATCAGTCGAATGACTCAACCATGAAACCGTATACAAACGAGCCCATCAATAAAATAACTCAAGCATGGAACCGTACACATACAAACCCATCAGCAAATGACTCAAGCATGGAACCGTAAACACACGAACCCATCAGTAAAATAACTTATGCATGGAACCGTACACACACGAACCCATCAGCAAATGACTCAAGCATGAAACCGTATACAAACGAACCCATCAGTCGAATGACTCAAGCATGGAACCGTAAGCACACGAACCAATCAGTCGAATGACTCGAGCATGGAACCGTAAGCACACGAACCCATCAGTCGAATGACTCAAGCATGAAACTGTGAACAAACGAACACATCAGGCAAATGACTCAACAATGAAACTGTGAACAAACGAACCCATCAGTAAAATAACTCAAACATGGAACTGTAAACACACGAACCCATCAGTCAAATGACTCAAGCGTGGAACTGTAATCAGTAAAATAATTCTAGCATGGAACCGTAAACACACGAACCCATCAGTCAAATGACTCAAGCATTGAACCGTAGACACACGAACCCATCAGTCAAATGACTCAAGCGGGGACAGCAGATACAATTGTAGATAGTGTTTTCCCCACTCGTTCAGGCTTCGTTGGCAAGATATATCATCAAACAAAATATCTGTTATGTTAAAAGTATCTTCGTTTAAGGTGATATTTCTCATTTCCGAAAAATATTACCTCCATTATCCTTTTTAAAAGTTGAGTCGTCTTTGTGGTACGTTAAAGGAACAAGATGTTAAGCTAACAAGGCCAAATATTTTCAGAAACAAATATTAGGTTTACATTATCTGCATATCTTACCAAATAAAGAATCTAAAGTGGCATTAAACATGTATCGCGTATCCGTTGATATGACAGAGATGAGATACATATATCAAAAAATAACCAAGGGCAGGTCCACGGCTGTGTATATAAAAGATTTAATTATTAACGAGATCACCTCGATGGTTGGCAGGAAACATAATCAGGATTCAATAAAACAGAGCAATGTAAGAACAGACAGAAAAATGCTGGGGAGGGGGTAAACTTTATTATAGTTTATATATGGAAATCACATTTTGGACCAACATTTGTTTAATTTCCATTGTAAGTAATTCAATTTAGACCCAGATATGGTAGAATAGAATACTCTTCATAGATAGAAGGGTCTTAAGGTGCTTTACCAAAATTGTAAATTTCCCGACCCTGGGGTCTCACGTATCCCCCTGGGGAGGGTGTAAACTTTATTATAGTTTATATAGGGATATTACATTTTGGACCAACATTTGTTTAATTTCATTTGGAAGTAATTCAACTTCGGTTAGCATTATTAGTATTGGATAACAGTTTGATGGTATGCACATAACAGCCCTGACTGATCCCTAGAGGCTGATGGGCATCAAAAAAGTCATCTATAAACTAACGCATTTATGATATATAACCTACATGATAAGCGTGATAAGAGATGCTGTATTGCTCACATTCAAAGGTATTCTTCACCTGTCTAACCCTTATCGGGTACCGAGTACACTCTACAGCACGATGTTATCAGTGATCGCTAATAGGTATTTTATGGAAATTAATTGCCGCCGGCTTAAAAAGACGAGTGTGTCTGGTGAAACGTTTTATGAAGGTTTGTTTTTACCATGGTTGAGGGCGAAGCCCACATATTCGTCTT
Organism: Mizuhopecten yessoensis; assembly: GCF_002113885.1. Taxonomy (NCBI): domain Eukaryota; kingdom Metazoa; phylum Mollusca; class Bivalvia; order Pectinida; family Pectinidae; genus Mizuhopecten; species Mizuhopecten yessoensis. The sequence continues at coordinate 1,159,358 of NW_018406720.1, read as the reverse complement.
TATCAGCCAAAAGATCAATCGGATTTACCGAGCTTTGTACAAAAAAAATGACCGTAGATATGCAATATTTCTTGTTAGGTACCCTTGAGTCGAATGCACATGTCCGGTATCTTTCTTATGCTGTTGGGTAAAATTGTCTTTCCTTTAAACTTATTCGAGTTTTTAGACTATTATGGGGAAGTTTGTACATATGGTTGCTAACATGCTGCTTCCCCATCATCCCCAATTCTTGTTTTGTTCAACTAACGTATATTTCCCTGTTTTTGCTTGTTCGTTTGTTGTTGGGTTTTTTTACTCTTCGTCTTGTATGAATTGTTTGGCTTGGTTTATAGACCAATATTTACACTTGCATGGCAATGTCACTATATAGCCTCTTTGAAAGCTGTGTCGTTGATGGGACTTTAATTACCATGCAGCACGAGACATAATTCTTAGCGTATTAATACAACACTGACCGGAACTACAATACCCAATATAAATAAACATGACGGCTGCTGAAATATCGATAGGCATTGTGAGATTTAACAATGTCATTATAAATTTATGGGCAAAATACAAAATAAAATAAAATATACTTTTATTACAACAAAAACAAGACCAAGGTCTGCAATATAGTACAAAATGCACATCGGTTGAAATCACCAATGCCGGCAATGGAAACAATTTTAACGCTCATGAAATTTATCAAAAATATCTTCTGTTACACTGCACTGATCAACAGGGGTTCGTTACAAATGTCTGAAATACACATATTTTATAGACCTACTGACACATATGTTACAGACCTAATGATTTGAGTCACACCACACGTAAACATTTCAGACATTTGAAATGAACCCCTATGCTCTGGCCGCATGATCACTCACTTCAAACGCTATCAGTTTCACGCGTCTCGCAGCAACTGTTTCCTCAGTTTCTGACGACATGTCAAATAACGACGCTGTTATAGAATCTACAGACTGTAGTCAGATTCCCATACAATCAACAAATAAATTAACGACTGGATTCTTCACAAAATGAGCAAAGACAAAAGTTCGAATTAACTTCCAAAAATAACTCCCTCGTGCGCTTAATTTGTTCCGGGGAAAAATCGAAACAATTTCAAATCTAACTTTCAGCTCAGAGTTCTATTGACAAACTTAAATCTCCTTATAGACCTATCATACGCAATTGTATTGATACTGAATTGTGGAATAACATTGAAGTGTTTGTTAAAATTTCAAAGTACTTCCTTGTTTGCCAATCAGCACGCGACAAACACGCTATTCAAACTATTGAACGAAATTGTTAGGACTGTCGATAAGGCGGGCATTTTAAATGTCAAATATGAATTATAAGTTAAAAAAAGAACATAAGAGGCAAAAAAAACCCGTAAATATAAGTATTGAACTGTTTTTGTATGGTATTTATGATCTATTTGAATGACACAGCTTTGCAAGCAAACAGCATAATGCGCGCTAGCGCATTATGAGTTGATTGCTTGCAAAGCTGTGTCATTCAAATAGATCATAAATACCATACAAAAACAGTTCAATGCTTAATTAATCTGGTGACCACATCGCTGAAGTGAGCTTTAATGTGCTCTTTCTGATTGTGCACTTCCTTATGCTATCTTTCTTGTTGAGCAGTGTTTGCACAACGCCAAGCTTCCGATAATTTCCAGATATTATCCCCATACCTTCTCCAAAATATTGGCTGTTCTACAACTCGGCCAGTGTGGCAAAACCTTATCGACAGGATTTTGTGCTCATTCTATAAAGATTGACTATGAAACAAGATGGTTTTGAAATGCAACAGCAAAATGTTAAACCTATTGTGAAGAAATACATAAATAACATTTTATTTATTTGATAAAATTGTGATACTAACAAGGCATCATATTTACATTTGTGTTCTTTGAATTACATTATTCTTAATCTTTGATAGATCCAATTATTTTTTTCTGAACATTTCTCCCTTTTTTTGTTATAAAAATATTTTATATTTATTTGTTTCTTTAAGAAAGCTACATATATATTTCAGAATTGAATGGTTCACTGTATTTGGCGTGAAGATTTAGTAATACTACTAACCTATCTCTGATGTAACACTGTACTTGACGTGATGGATGATTTAGTAATACTACTTGCCTATCTCTGATGTAACACTGTATTTGGCGTGATGAATGATTTAGTAATACTATACTAACCTATCTCTGATGTAACACTGTATCTGGCGTGATGGATGATTTAGTAATACTACTAACCTATCTCTGATGTAACACTGTATTTGGCTTAATGGATGATTTAGTAATACTATACTAACCTATCTCTGATGAAACACTATATTTGGCGTGATGATTTAGTAATACTATTAACCTATCTCTGATGTAACACTGTATTTGGCGTAATGGATGATTTAGTAATACTATACTAACCTATCTCTGATGAAAAATATATTTGGCGTGACGATTTAGTAATACTACTAACCTATCTCTGATGTAACACTGTATTTGACGTAATACTAACCTATCTCTGATGTAACACTGTATTTGGCGTGATGATTAAGTAATACTACTAACCTATCTCTGATGTAACACTGTATTTGGCGTGATGATTTAGTAATCTCTGATGTAACACTGTATTTGGTGTGACGATTTAGTATTACTACTGTCCTATCTCTGATGTAACACTGTATCTGGTGTGACGATTTAGTAATACTACTGACCTATCTCTGATGTAACACTGCATTTGGCGTGATGATTAAGTAATACTACTAACCTCTCTCTGATGTAACACTGTATACTACTAACCTATCTCTCATGCAACACTGTATTTGGCGTGACGATTTAGTAATACTATTAACCTATCCCTGATGTAACACTATATTTGGGGTGATGGATGATTTAGTAATACTACTAACCTATCTCTGATGCAACACTGTATTTGGCGTGATGATTTAGTAATCCTATTAACCTATCTCTGATGTAACACTGTATTTGGCGTAATGATATAGTAATACTTCCAACCTATCTCTGATGTAACACTGTATTTGGTTTGACGATTTAGTAATACTACTAACCTATCCCTGATGCAACACTGTATTTGGTGTGACGATTTAGTATTACTACTGACCTATCTCTGATGTAACACTGTATTTGGCGTAATGATATAATACTTCAAACCTATCTCTGATGTAACACTGTATTTGGCGTGAAGATTTAGTAATACTACTAACCTATCCCTGATGTAACACTGTATTTGGCGTGATGGATGATTTAGTAATACTACTAACCTATCCCTGATGCAACGCTGTATTTGGTGTGACGATTTAGTATTACTACTGACCTATTTCTGATGTAACACTGTATTTGGCGTAATGATATAATACTTCAAACCTATCTCTGATGTAACACTGCATTTGGCGTGAAGATTTAGTAATACTACTAACCTATCCCTAATGCAACACTGTATTTGGTGTGACGATTTAGTATTACTACTGACCTATTTCTGATGTAACACTGTATTTGGCGTAATGATATAATACTTCAAACCTATCTCTGATGTAACACTGCATTTGGCGTGAAGATTTAGTAATACTACTAACCTATCCCTGATGTAACACTATATTTGGGGTGACGATTTAGTTATACTACTAACCTATCTCTGATGCAACACTATATTTGGCGTGACGATTTAGTAATACTACTAACCTATACCTGATGTAACACTGTATTTGGCGTGATGATTTAGTAATACTACTAACCTATCTCTGATGTAACACTGTATTTGACGTGATGTATGATTTAGTAATACTACTAACCTATCCCTGATGTAACACTATATTTGGGGTGAAGATTTATCTATACTACTAACCTATCTCTGATGCAACACTATATTTGGCGTGACGATTTAGTAATACTACTAACCTATCCCTGATGTAACACTGTATTTGGCGTGATGGATGATTTAGTAATACTACTAACCTATCTCTGATGTAACACTGCATTTGACGTGATGGATGATTTAGTAATACTCCTAACCTATCCCTGATGTAACACTATATTTGGGGTGAAGATTTATCTATACTAATAACCTATCTCTGATGCAACACTATATTGGGCGTGACGATTTAGTAATACTACTAACCTATACCTGATGTAACACTGTATTTGGCGTGATGGACGATTTAGTAATACTACTAACCTCTCCCTGATGTAACACTGTATTTGGTGGGACGATTTAGTATTACTACTGACCTATCTCTGATGTAACACTGTATTTGGCGAATGATATAGTAATACTTCCAACCTATCTCTGATGTAACACTGTATTTGGCGTGTTGATTTAGTAATACTACCAACCTATCTCTGATGTAACACTGTATTTGGCGTGACGATTTAGTAATACTATTAACCTATCTCTGATGCAACACTGTAATTGGCGTGATGATTTAGTAATACTATTAACCTATCTCTGATGTAACACTGTATTTGGCGTGATGGATGATTTAGTAATACTACTAATCAATCTCTGATGTAACACTGTATTTGGCGTGATGATTTAGTAATACTATTAACCTATCTCTGATGAAACACTGTATTTTGCGTAATGATATAGTAATACTACCAACCTATCTCTGATGTAACACTGTATTTGGTGTGACGATTTAGTATAACAATGTTTTACACTGTTACCATATATTTGCTGCCAACGTTTAATAAAAGCGCGTCTTACTTTTTTGCTATGTACCCATCGAAACTGACGGCACTAAACCTTTTTTTGGCTACGTACGTATTTCCACGCATGCGTAGTCGCTTGGACCCCAAGTTTCGTTTGTTTGACAGATGAGCTTTCCTGGGTCTTTGGACGCTTCAGATGTGTACCCAAATTCACAGTCATATGTAGCAGTACACCCCGTGTAGTCCAGCAGGATAGCATTCGATAGAGCTTTGGGTAGGACGCATTCTGAAAAATATAGAGATGAATAATGAAAGTACCTTGTTTTATTTTCCCACAAAACTTTCAAAACAAAACACATGCGCCAAACACAAAGTTTTGGCTTGCGTAAGTGTATAGGTCTTAGTCTATCCTTAATATAACTAACAAGCCCATATCTCGTGTAGTCCATCATTGTGCTGCAAATATACAAAAGGCTTGCAAATGATATTTTTTGTAACAATCACGGGAAAAGTTACATGATTTGCTTACCTGTGCTCTTGTTGGCCCCATTGATGTTTCCTGATCCACTGCTCAGAGTCTTGGAGAACATATAACAAATTCCACCACTCGGACCGTCATATAGGAATGAGCCACAACTACATCCGAGCTCCATACAGGCAGACGCACATCTCAGTTTGGTTTTGATGCCAGTTTTCTGTGCCCACAGCAGGTCTATGTTTGCGGACACAGAAACAGCGAAGATATTTTGAAAGTTCCTTAAAACCATGTCTTCCTTTGGCCCGGTTGCTTCTGTAATGAAATATTTATATATATACATATAAAATGTACAAAATTGAGCAGATAAAGAGGATAAAACTGTCGTTCTTTAAAGCTTTAAAAAGCGCATCACCAAACGCTGATGGTCTAAAAACAAAAACATCTGGGCCCGTATTCATGAAACCGTTCTCATGCTCAAGTATGGAATTTGTGCTTAAGCCGAATTTCTTGTTCCCGTTATAAACTCATAAAAAATTGGGTTTTTTCAATGATTTCGGCCGAAACATTGAAGAGACTTAAAGTTTAAAACTGTTTTCAAAGTTTACATTTGACTTTTTGATCGTTTGTCAAGATTTAAGCGAGTTACAAGAAAGTAAGTTTGAGCACAGAATCCATGCTTGAGCATGAGAACGGTTTCATGATTACGGGCCCTAGTACTGCCGAAAGACATTGCTATGAGTAGGACAACACCAGGTTCTGCCAAAAGATAATGTATTGGATGGCAGGCTTGTATCAGGCAATGACATGGAGGAATGTGCATTTTCTATTCGTTACTAAGCTCAACATTTTATTTCAGATACAAGTCGGTTTGTTTTCATTTTACTTGGGTTTCATATCCACTCAATTCGTTCACGTAACACAAGCAACCATACCCTATATATTCCAAACATAGTCCAAAAATTGGATAGCTGACTCCCTAGCATCTTTTAGTTTATTCATAGATAAACTTTCTGCATAGAGAAACTGTTTTTGTCAAAAGGTCTTACGTTAGTTCGTATTCCTAGAATTATTTTCTTAAGAGTTGCACTTTGTTCCAGTCGCTTTCAAAAAAGTCGAACTCAGATGATTACGTATGCAATTACATGTTTTCTAGTGGTATTTAGCACAACCATCAGACACTACACCTAGAAAACTATTAATGATGTTCAATTATCTAAATCCCTCCTGTGTACGACGAAAACGCAGTAGTGCCAGCTACACATAATTTCTGATTTTTTTTTTTTTATTTTGAAAATATTTTAAGAGTGTGAGCTTACTCTCAAATGCAAACCAAAACTAGAGGGGGAGAAAGAACTTATATGATGAAGGTTGTGACGACGGTTATTGGTGTCAGTTGATGAAAAATAATCACGAAAGTTTAATTTAATAAATTAAAAGTACATACCAACTGATATCGACGCTGCTGCTATCCATAAAAACGTGATGGAGAATCTCGCCATGATGGATTTCTTGTCACCTGGGCACGAAGCACGACCCGGTTTGCGTACTAGATACGAGATGTGGTCCAGGGAAGAGCTTGTAGGGAGACTGCACGCAGTGTTTAATGTGCATCCAATGGAAAGGTTAGTAAAAACATGAAGCATAAAGCGCTTGTATTATTTCATCGGGAGTATGTTCACATCAGCTCCGAAGCTAATTTGTGATAGCTCCCTTCAAACATTTTTAAATTAAGAAGGGGTGAAATGCTGTTTGATTTTTCAGTTTTCAAAAAATGATACTATTTAAAAGAATGTATGACTTTTTAAGCATAGAAATCCCCTTGTTGCAATCCCGTTAAATGTTAAACAATAATAAGATGACGAAGCGTAATAGAAACATTGTGTATGAACTAAATCTTATGGTAGCGCCTTTGAAGGATATCTTGTAATAAGAAGAGCAGAAAACTATCCTGTTCAAGGAGTAGAATTGGTGAAAATTAAAAGGTTTTATGAAATATTTGCTGACATATAACTTTAAAAGAAAAGCGAAATACAAATTCTTTAAACTCCAAACTAATTTTAAAGATATAATGAGACATTGCACAATTATATGATATTACCTTGAAATGGACAAAACACGCAAGGAAATTATTAACATTAGGTAACAAGATAAGGAAATCAATAAAATAAAACATACACAACGATCACAAGCAGAAATTCCAGTTAATGTTGATTTGAATTCCTAAAATCAAAACACAATCCGCAAAAATCTTATACGACAGTCATACGCTAGATTTTACACATAGAACAAACCAATCTTCTGCGTTCATGTCAAAGTATATAGTATTGCTATGTTAGGAAATAAATAAATGTGAAGGTATTGATAAACAGTTATCTATTCGTTTATTATTACATACTGATCGTATGTTCAATGTATCTTAAATTATTAAGTAGTCGATATATGGATGACTAGGAAACAGTTGTACTACCTCGACAATTAACGCGTAGGACGCAAGGTGGTGGAATAGTCATGTTTGTACGCAATACCATAGCCTAGTTTGTTGATGTAGGTGAGGCTTTGTTTGGTACCATTATTCCGGTAACAGTTGTTGGTATTTACATATATTCCACCCAGCTCTTCTAATTATTACCAGTTATATGAAAGTGATATTTTCCAAGTTCTAGAAAATATGTTAATGGAATTTTCTGTACATAAAAATATGAGGGTGATTGGCGATTTCAATAGTCGTACTCGTACTTCTAATGATTTCAGTTCTTTGGATAATTTACATGAGCGGATTCGTTTACATATTGAATCTGTGTCAAATTATACTAGCGATAGTGATGAGGAAAGCCTGTTACCAGTTAGAAAAAAAACTGACCCAGGAGCTAACGAATTTGGCACTAGGTTACTTAATCTTTGTAAGTCCTCGGGTCTTAAAATTTTGAACGGGAGAGATGCTCAAATGGAATGAGTATAATCGATTACCTTTTAATACCCTTCTGTCTTTTACACATTGTTAGAAAATCTAAAGTGTGCAATTTTACTGAATTCTCTGACCACGCACCTTTACATGTGAAAATATATTCCATTACTCTTTCTAAGGGATCAGAATTAGACGAGCAAGACTTGGAGTGTAGCCCATTATTTAAATGGAGGGATGAATATAAATATCAGTTTATGGAATCTGTAAGAGTTCATTCAGATAGTTTAAAGGGCTCTGTTGTTATTACTGAAGAATTAAATCAAGACTCTATTGATACCTGTGTTGATACTTTTACAAAGTATTATGGAACCTTTTTTCTAAAGAAATCACCTGATATTCGTATGGCCAACGCCACGTCCACTGGTAATGTAAATTACACTGTTGCCAGTAGTGAAAATAAACCCTGGTTTAATGATCGTGTACAATTTTTGGGTAAGCAATATTTGGATGCCTTGGAGAGTTTTAATAGTAACATATGTTATACTACTCATGCTGTTCTTATTAGTAAGAAAAAGGAATATACAAAATGGAAGCTAAGTTTAAGAGGCAATACTCAAGTACTGAAGGTGATATGCTGGAACATATGAGAAAACACAACCCTAGGTATTTTTACAGAAAGTTAGCTAAGAAAAAAAGGTAATTAGCCATTATTGACAGGCGAGCAACTATATGATCATTTTAAAAATGTGTCAAAACGATGATGCCTCAATTCAACAGGACAACATTTTCATTGATAAAGATATTGTGTATTATGAACTAGATGCACCGATTCTTTTTTCATGAAGTAAGATCTGCTATTCGAAATCTGAAATGTTGCAAAGCGGATGGACTGTGTGGTTTGTTAAATGAATGCTTTATTAACTGTGAAGAATTACTCCTTCCCATTTTATGCATGTTCTTTATCAATATCTTCGAAGCCGGGTGTTTTCCTGCAAATTGGTCATCTGCTATTATTATTCCTGTTCATAAGAAAGGTATACGTAATGACCCTAATAACTTTCGAGACATAAGTTTAATAAGCTGTCTTAGTAAACTTTTTACTTCTTTACTTAATAAACGTATTTTAGATGTTTGTACAAGATATGATATTTTAACAGATGCTCAATTCTGAGTACGAAAGATGCTATATTTGCATTACATACTATTATAATAAAAACATTGTCATCTAGGAAAAGATTGTATGGTTGTTTTGTAAATTTCCGCAAAGCGTTTGATTTTGTCGACAGGTTAAGCTTATGGCGCAAGTTGACTAGGCTTGGTTTTCGAGGGAAAATGTTGTCTGTTATTAAGTCCTTTTATAAATCAGTCAAATCCTGTGTTTCAATTAATGGGAATGGCTGTAACTTTTCTGAAAACAATGTCGGTTTATTGCGAGGGGAAATTTTGTCACCATTACTGTTTTCATTTTTTATCAATAATTTTGAAACGTCCCTTATTGAAAACGGTGCAACAGATTACGACTTCGGTGAGTTAAGTTTGTTTCCGGGGTTTTTCGGAATCTGTTCAGAGCCTGTGCACAGACTCTTCTTGATAGCCTTTTTGAATACTCTACAAAATGGAAGTTAACATAAACTCAGAAAAAACAAAGATAGTTGCTATAGTTGTTTTCAGAAATGGAGGTCGTATTTAGGACTGTGAAACATGGACACATAATAATAATAAAATTGAAATTGTAGACTAATTCAGCTATTTAGGCGGAAAACTTAGATTCAATTATAAATGTAATCTTACTCAGAAGCAGCTTGCTGACCAAAGTCGTAAGGCTAGGTTTGCTCTGTTTTCTAACTGGTCTAACTTAAGCCTCATTTTTAAAACTTGACTACTTTTATTTGATACTTACGTTTGTAGTATACTGAGTTATGGCTGTAAAGTTTGGGGGTTTTCAAAGGGTTTGGATATCGAAAAGGAGCACTTATATTTTTTTAAGAGTATTCTGAAAGTTAGGAAATCTACGTGTAATGCAATGGTGTGTTTTTAATTGGGACGCTACCCATTAGAATGTTTCAGGAAGTATAGAATGATAAAAGACTGGTTAAAATTAATAAACACAAAAAACTGTATTCTGAGCACCTCGTATCCTGTTTTAAGTAATAGTAGAACAGGTGATTGTTTTAACTGGGTAAATAACGTAAAACACAATCTATTTTCTCTTGGCTTTGGTGATTTTTAGACAAGACCCTGTACTTATAATCATAGAAGTATATTGTTCCTAATAAAGCAAAGAACTGTTGATCAAAGTCAACAATACTTAACTGGTTCACTTGAGTTTTCAACGAAATATATTCTATATATGCATTTGGTAATCGCTTTTGCAGTATTATTTGACACATTATATGCCTAATAAATATCGAATTGGTTTATCGAAATTACGCTTGTCCGCTCATAAATAAGCTATTGAGACAGGGCGTTATAATAATATAGCGAGAGAACAATTTGTACAACTTTTATGTGTGGACAATATGAAAATTCTTCGTAAATTAGGCAGATATGTTATTGAGGCAAATAAAAGAAGGAGTTTAGAGTAAATAGTAATTCTTGCTAAACTACTTATGATCATGTATAGTCTGCTGTAATGTATCATTCGTGAATGTTAAAAACCATTGCATGCATAATGATAATAGCAAAATAACTAACAAATTACCTTGATAATGTGCATTGTGTTATGTTACTGTATGATGATGCTGATACACGTTTGTTGTTGATGATGATGATGATGATGATGATGATGATGATATGATGATGATGATGATATGATGATGATGATGATATGATGATGAGGTTGATGAGGATGATGATATGATGATGATGATGTTGATGATGATGATGATGATGATGATGATGATGATGATATGATGATGATGATGATGAAATAATGATGTGGGTTGATGATATGATGATGATGATGATGATGATGATGATGATGATGATGATGATGATGATATGATGATGATGATGATGATGATGATGATGATGATGATGAGATGATGATGATGATGATGATGATAAACGGGAATTATGTTGATGATGTTGATTGTGACAAATTATTAAACTATAGGGTGTACTGTGCGCATTTTTATAACTAGTATATGATTGATGTATTTAATATGCCCATCTTTGTAATATACATTTTATTCTACACCAATAAGCTGTAAAATTTACGGAATAAAATAAACTGTGGTTCCAAAAAAACCACTAATTCCTTTCATATAAAAAAAACATAAGCTTGATTAAGGTGATTAAATTGATATCTTGGACGATTATATCAGATTAGCAGTAATTGTGATACAGTCTTGATGATGTCATGCAGGTGAGAAGATGAAAATCACAAACGATATCGATGTTGTATGTTAAAAACGACAAATAACAAATATAAAAGACAATGGAATCCATAACGATTCATTGAAATATATTACCTTACATAGCAGATGATTTCATGTTTTTACCTTGCATTGTTAGAACAAGAGGCCAAGAGGGCCTGTATAGCTCACCTGGATAATAAAACAACCATGGGAAATTATTCGTATTACATAAAATCTCTCCAATGGTACAGAAGAAGAAAGATTTAAACCTCGAATTTCCCTATTAGACGCCGCAACTTTCAGCACCCAGAGAGTCCTCACCCTACGTTTATACAAAATTTAGTCACCATGCTCCAGGCTAAATTGGAAAAAATCCCGTAATTCCTATGGTAGAAGAAGGATTTCAAAGGATTTTACCTCTATTTTTCCTATTGGGCCCTGTAACTCTGCCCACGGGGGTCTAATTCCAACGTTTATACAAAACTGAGTCCCATTTGCCCCAGAAGTATGGTCTAGACAAAATTGGGATGAAATCCCTTAATCCCTATTGTAGAAGAAGGATTTCAAAGGTTTTTTTACCTCTCTTTCCCCTATTGGGTCCGGCCCCTCTGCCCCTGGGAGATCCACACCAACCATTTATAAAAAAATTGAGTCCCCTTGATCCAAGCATGCTCCAGATAAAATTGGGTTGAAATCCCTTAACCCCTATGGAAGAAGAAGGATTTCAAAGGTTTACCGCTATTTACCCCATTCGGCCCCACTCCTCTGCCACCAGGGGAGCGACACCCACTGATTATACAAACTTGAGTCCCCTTGGCCCAAGGATGCTGCAGACCAAATTAGGATAAAATCCCCTAATCCATACGGTAGAAGAATTATTTTAAAGGTGTTACCTCAATTTCCCCTATTAAGCCCCGCTCCCAAGGGATCCACACCCACCATTTATGCAAAATTGAGATCCCTTGGCCCTAGGATACCCCAGACCAAATTTAATCGAGATCTGCTGGGCAGTTCAGGACAAGTAGTGTTTAAAGGAAAAATTATTGACAGGCGGTCGGACAACGGAAGATGGGCGCTGCGCCATGGCATAACATGACATAATATAATGTAGTTGATACTTACCGAATGATTTCTTGTACGCGTCTATATGTATAAAGTTGACAAAAGGAAAAAAAATCAACAGACCTTCAGCTTGGAAACACATTTCCTCCACTTCTATTTTTTATCCTTTTTGGTGGTTGTGTCCATTGAGAGCAGTGAATCAGCAAGTGAGAGACCGTGTTGATTTGTGTTCATTCTCAGAATCTGAAAAATCTACGAAGACCAGAATTAGCAGCTTGAAATACGAAAAGAAAGCCAAAACACAAAGAAGCATTAACTCCGCTGTCCTAGTCAAACCCTTCGATCTGTATGATAATCGTGTACCTTGTCGGCAGACAAAGCAACTCATAACGTTATCCTTGTCTGCCAATATTATCACATATTCAGCTTGCAAAAAAGAATTACCTTTGTCGTATAACCTAGGAAACCATTATTTCAAAGTTTTCTAAAGACGAAGTACTAGCTAACCATGCTGTTGTATTGTAATCTTTCCGAATACTGGTTAATGACAAAGAGAAGACATGCTCCGTTTGTATTGGATTCAAACACTTCAGAGGAATCATTATAAATATTGCTTTCTGCCCACTGTCTCTGCAATAATTTCTCAAACAAACTGTTATCGATTTCTAACTAGCAACCTTAGTACCGTTAAATCAGGGTTACAGACTTTTGTGACATGGTATATTTACACAAACACGTAATTTGAACTTAAAATCAACGAAACTAGAGCAGAATATGAACGAAAGAAAATACACATGTATACTATAACTGGCGGTAGAAAGTTTTGATAATGCCTTGGTTGAAAGATTTCTGGGGTTTCGGAATCCAGCACTAACGATATCAGTCCGTGTTCTTATTCCATACAATAGCTTGATTGGCATTTCGTCTATATCGTCTCGAAAATTGTATAATTTGTAAACATGGTTAGCTTAGATATCAAGCAAGACTAGTTAATTTTGCAACCATTCTATAAGAACGTATTAGCAGACAATGATACAGTAATTACAGATGACTTGACTAACGACACCACACTGATAACACAGATCGTTGAGTGTGGTTTGGACATATCCAGGTTATAAAAATACAGATTTCCGTTTGGCTCGCATCATCTTTGATTTCAATTTGATAATTCTTTATTAAGAATGATCTACCTGGTAGACTTAACTCATTTTAAAAGTGAATTCGATTCATACTGTGGTTGATTTGTGCCGTTTCGTTGTTTCTAACATTTTCGCCACAAAAAGACGAGATCTAGATTGTATTCCTCGTTGTTTCGTCTTAAGGGAGTGAAAATACGAACGAACGAGAAGTTAATTCGTTCATTCTCGTCTTTTCGCCCTGAAAAACGGAAAGAAAATAGAACACGTCAGCCACCGTAGATTCAGCATACACTCCCTTTGCCCATTGTCTGACTTAGCTTTCCATAGAATCCATTAAAGTAGTGTTTAAAGGAAAATTGACAGGCGGGCGGACAACGGACGACGGGCGCTGCGCCATGGCATAACATGACATAATATAATGTAGTTGATACTTACCGAATGGTTTCTTGTACGTGTCTATTTTCTATTTTTTATCTTTTTGGTGGTGTGTCCATTTAGAGCAGTGAATCAGCAGGTGAGAGACCGTGTTGATTTGTGTTCATTCTCAGAATCTGAAAAATCTACGAAGACCAGAATTAGCAGCTTGAAATACGAAAAGAAAGCCAAAACACAAAGATGTATTTGTGAAACTCCGCTGTCCTAGCCAAACTCTTCGATCTGTATGATAATTGTGTACCTTGTCGGCAGACAAAGCAGCTCATAACGTTATCCTTGTCTGCCAATATTATCACATATTCAGCTTGCAAAAAAGAATTACCTTTGTCGTATAACCTAGGAAACCATTATTTCAAAGTTTTCTGAAGACGAAATACTAGCTAACCATGCTGTTGTATTGTAATCTTCCTGATTACTGGTTAATGACAAAGAGAAGACATGCTTCGTTTGTATTGGATTCAAACACTACACAGGAATCATTATAAATATTGCTTTCTCCCCACTGTCTCTGCAATAATTTCTCAAACAAGCTATTATCCATGTCTAACTAGCAACCTTAGTACCGTTAAATCAGGGTTACAGACTTTTGTGACATGGTATATTTACACAAACACGTAATTTGAACTTAAAATCAACGAAACTAGAGCAGAATATGAACAAAAGAAAATACGCACGTATACTATAACTGGCGGTAGGAAGTTTTGATAATGCCTTGGTTGAAAGATTTCTGAGGTTTCGGAATCCAGCACTAACGATATCAGTCCGTGTTCTTATTCCATACAGTAGCGTGATTGGCATTTCGTCTATATCGTCTCGAAAATTGTATAATTTGTGAACATGGTTAGCTTAGATATCAAGCAAGACTAGTTAATTTTGCAACCATTCTATAGGAACGTATAAGCAGACAATGATACAGTAATTACAGATGACTTGACTAACGACACCACACTGATAACACAGATCGTTGAGTGTGGTTTGGACATATCCAGGTTATAAAAATACAGATTTCCGTTTGACTCGCATCTTTGATTTCAATTTGATAATTCTTTATTAAGAATGATCTACCTGGTAGACTTAACTCATTTTAAAAGTGAATTCGATTCATACTGTGGTTGACTTGTGCCGTTTCGTTGTTTCTAACATTTTCGCCACAAATAGACGAGATCTAGATTGTATTCCTCGTTATTTCGTCTTAAGGGAGTGAAAATACGAACGAACGAGAAGTTAATTCGTTCATTCTCGTCTTTTCGCCCTGAAAAACGGAAAGAAAATTGAACACGTCAGCCAACGTAGATTCAGCATACACTCCCTTTGCCCATTGTCTGACTTACCTTTCCACGGAATCCATTAGTGTGTTGAAATCCTTCCGTTTGATGGTAGAGCCTGTAGCTGGAATTTATCTATCAGCGTTCACTTAGTTAGTATAAAATATATTTCATAGTCCATAGTTGTAATCGTGTAACGTCATAAAGGACTCCACATGCGCCCTTTACTTTTCCGCTACATTCTACGTCTGTTTAGGACACTTTTGACATGGGTTTGACTACTTTGAACCTCAATTGCAGGAGTCCACACTTCGTTTGGCTTTCTGTGTCTAAAAAGAAAACAATTCAGGGAGGTGTTTTCTTAATTAGTATTTTTTGCTTATCATTATAAGTCTCTCGATATTTTATACCCTTCATGAAAAGATTTCGGAGCTTTACCTTATACATGGTCGGTTTGGCCATAGTTGAAGTGAGACGGGGAACAATGATGTAGGAGTTATTCTATTGTCAGTTAAATTCGCAGCGTTTGCTTGTAGTTGAAATAATAAGACATGGGGGGAATATAACAAAAAGTTACAACACGTTAGTTAGATCGAGCATAGCGGTCACCTTATAAGTACCAACGTAAGTGCAAAGTGGAATATTGACAAAAGGGCTTAAAATAAGTCCACCTAATCACTGCCGACGTGTATTTGTCTGCGTGTTTGGGGGCACTGAATGACACTATTAAAGTATCATTTAACAAGTTAGCGAATTTCCTGACACTATTTTGATTTTAAATTATGTAGAGCTAACATGTTGTCATGGTAAGCAAAGAATTGCAAGTGTAAGTGGAAACGATTGTGAAGAACCGGGTGATATAGGAACACCAACTCTACTCTACAACATACAAAGTGATCCCGATGTGTCCAAAGTCAGTGCGGGTCATTAGAACCCCAATAAGTGGAATTCATGTTAGTTAAAAAAAAAAATGCTGATAAAGAAACCTTAATGACACCTCGTGTTGATTAATCAAAATGTGATGACTCTCAGCAGGAGTGTTATCGGTTATTATGACGTCATAGAAGCATATACATTATAAAAAATTATAATTTCGGAAGTGATAATTATTCTGAACCCTTATTTTCCAGTCACAAACGGCCAACTCTTCTACACTGGTTACTACTATTCAGAATGTTAAACAATTTTTTGGATCTGCATTCGTTCATAACACTCTAGGTCTACTAATTAATTGATATCACCAGACATTTAAAAGTTTAGGCCCAAACACCCTAGCAGGTAAGAAATCGATTTTAAAAAGGAATACGAGACAAATTTGTAAACATATTGGGGTTCTTGTTTTTGGTTTCAATTCATACATATTCAGTTTTCATGCAGTCACTGCCACCAAGAACAAGAAGCGATCCATGAGCGTCTGCAGGACTGGAGCTTTATCAGTAGGGTAAGCATACTATTTACAAACAAGATGAGCGTAACCACTGAATGTTGATCAAACGTATTCCTTTATGCTAACATGATAACAGTTATACACTAAGCAGCATACCAACATGATAACTGTTATACACTAAGCAGCATACCAACATGATAACAGTTATACACCCTGCAGCATACCGACATGATATCTGTTATACACTCTGCAGCATACCAACATGATAACTGTTCTACACTAAGCAGCATACCAACATGATAACTGTTATACACTCAGCAGCATACCAACATGATAACAGTTATACACCCTGCAGCATACCAACATGATAACTGTTATACACTCTGCAGCATACCAACATGATAACTGTTATACACTCAGCAGCATACCAACATGATAACTGTTATACACTCAGCAGCATAATGTCTTGAACTTGCTACTTCTTGATTTCAAAATGGTGTTGAAGGTTTTTAACATATTTGACATATAAAGGTGACCTAGAAAATAGGTAAAGGCCAATTGTTTGAGGAAACTTGATTGCATTCCGCCCCAAGTAGCCACTTGCATAAGATCCTGACATTAGGGATTCTGGAACTCGACGCTTTAAGAACTATTTTTTAACAGTTATAGCTTTATTGACCTTTGACCCTACCCAGCTCTCAAATTTAACCTTTGACTATAGCACAATGTATCAGAAAAAAAGATGATATGTCTAGTCTTTATAGTATTACAACCTTATTAACATAGTCAACATCTGGAAAACTTTGGAAGTAGGATAAGGTCATTTATTTGAGGAAACTTTATATCATTCCATCCTTAGAAGCTATCTAAAAATAGAAAACGTCTGAAGATACATTTTACCCCTACTGCCACATAAAATCAGTTTCATTGCCTGACAATAGATAGTAGTATTCACGTGGGTATTCTCATACTTAACCTCTGTATGAAGTTTCTGTAAGAAATGGAGTCACTAGAGTGATTACACTGAAAACGGACGTGACATGACAGACATGGGAAACAAATTAGTTTGAGGCTCCCTACCCCTCTACAATGGCGAGTGTATTAAAGCTGACAGACTGACAACAGACGTCACATCATACTATAAACAAAAAGAAACTTCGTGCCAGGTGAGCTTAATTACTTGAGTGATAAAACAAACACTGTCAAAATAAGCTGTATACAATTTTATTACAGTTGTATACATCTTCATCCATCAATTATCTGTCCTTTCTACCAAGAACATTCAACTTCATATTAAATAAAACGTAAAAATGTCTAAACTATAATGAATAATGAATAAATACAAATGAAAATGAACATTTTATCTACTTTAATTTTACCATAATAAAATAGTAAAATAAATCCTTACACATATGAAAAATGCTACACATGAGAATTCTAGTGTTTGACTTTAGTTTGTCCTTAACACAATGCTTTACTTCACACTTAAAACTTCCCAATATATAATGTATAGCGTAACATCTCTAAACCGAAACTTGTAGAATATACACCTGGTATAAATCAGACCTACTATGTATAAACCAGATCTCCAATGTATAAACCTGACATTCCATGAAGGGCCAATACATTCATTTCGTTGTTCAGCTGTAATGTTAAACCCTGTAAATATCGTAACATTCCACCGTGTGTCTACATCTACTGTATGTGTGACACATTCATTATATTTAGATATTTTTAGTGGTTGAAGTCAATATTCGTACAGTGAATATGAACACTTTAACGGTTCGTACAGTGAATATGAACACTTTAACGGTTCGTACAGTGAATATGAACACTTTAACGGTTCGTACAGTGAATATGAACACTTTAACGGTTCGTACAGTGAATATGAACACTTTAACGGTTCGTACAGTGAATATGAACACTTTAACGGTTCGTACAGTGAATATGAACACTTTAACGGTTCGTACAGTGAATATGAACACTTTAACGGTTCGTACAGTGAATATGAACACTTTAACGGTTCGTACAGTGAATATGAACACTTTAACGGATTCAGGTTCAACAAACTAGTTTTATAAAAGAAATCATAAACGTAAAACTGAAATTTACAGCTTTGAGTTTGTTAACACTTTATCAGTACCTTTATCTTTTTATAACCAATAGGTGCCTCTAGTTTACAGAGTCACATTTTGTAAATAAAATGCATTTTTTTGTAATTTAATTTCTTCTGCCCAATGCATTTCTACTTGTTAACAAAAAGTGTTAAGCCAGTTTCACAATTGGAGAACTGCTTTTTAGTTGAAACCTTAGCATTATGTAACACGTTTTAGTTACCCTAAACTTAATGACAAATAAATCTGGTATCTTATACAATTATCAACAGAGAAAACCTTTGAAACATAAAACAAATTGCTGCCATTTATAAATATCTCACATGAGGAAACATACAGGAAGATGTAATTAAGACATATCTTCACCTGATCAGGCTTCTAAACAGGTACATGCAATTAATCCAAACTTACATCTTCTTTCATACCAGACAAATGCTATTCGGATAGATAAATATCATCCCCTAGCTATTACATAACTATGGAAACCTATGGAAACCTTACAACCATAGTGACAGTAAGTTACTATGGAAACCTTACAACCATACAGACAGTTACTATGAAAACCTTACAATCACAGTGACAGTTACTATGGAAACCTTAGTCATAGTTACAGTTACTATGGAAACCTTGCAACCATAGTGACAGTTACTATGGAAACCTTAGTCACAGTGACAGTAACTATGGAAACCTTAGTCATAGTTACAGTTACTATGGATACTTTACAACCACAGTAACAGTTACTATGAAAATCTTACAACCATAGTGACAGTTACTGTGGAAACTTTACAACCACAGTAACAGTTACTATGGAAATCTTACAACCACAGTGACAGTTACTATGGAAACCTTAGTCACAGTGACAGTTACTATGGAAACCTTAGTCATAGTTACAGTTACTATGGAAACTTTACAACCACAGTAACAGTTACTATGGAAACCTTACAACCACAGTGACACTCTGAGTGAAGCTCTTCTCTGCGATTATAACTAATGCTGTGGTACAATTTACCTGAAGTTGTTTTAACATAAATTATCTCTTATAAAACACCTCATAATAATTTATGTACTCTAGATCTGTTTCATACAATTATATTCAATATAGCCAAATCATTAAAACAAGAGTTTCCAATCTACCTGTAACGTACACAAACAATAGTGGAACACAACAGAATCTAAACACAGAGCAGTGTTTCCTCAGAACTCTCCTTCCTGCTCTACTCCAAAAAACTGTTCAGATTTGTAATTCAGCCCGGACTTATTGCTTTAGTATCCGTCTGAACAGCAAAAAATATATAGTCATTTGTTTTGTAATACACATTAGTCTTTCAAAGATTTTTTCCTGCCTCTGCCTCGGCCCCTACCCCGTCCACCCCCACGCCCACGTTTGGATGGTTTCCTCGCCGGGGCTAAACACTTGTTGCAGTACCAGCTATCCTCCTCAGGTTCTTTATTTATCCCTATACATTCCCTACAAAACAAGAAACATGTATCAAAATAAGAATTTGCATGAACAAATATTTTTCAGACATCAAAACAAAATCTAGAATGAGTTTAACAGACAATTTTTAATAAAGTTTTCAAAAGAAGGGTATCAGATAAGGTTTTATTCAGTAAGTATTTTTCACAGCAATATTTTGTATATAACCGTTAACGTTAGTTTTATTTAATCATGATTAATATATTTATACCATCTATGTACCTACATACAGGAATATTGTCACACCTCTATACCACATGGTTTGTATCTACATATAGCAATATTATCATATCAACTGAAATGAACGTCTCTTACCAATGATACCAATCATCGCAGATGTCACAGCCAACCATGGGGCTGCCGTCATCCTGACGTTTACAAGCAGGGCAGATCCAGATCTTCTCCCCAGACGAGGTATCCTGAAACAAAACAGGCAGTGTTGCATGTTAGCTTCAATGATTAACTCCAACTAAAATACATTTCCTAAGTCTCTCTATATAATTATTGTCAGCAAGTCCAAACATCAACCAAGTACGTATGACGATATACTCAGGGTTGGTTATGTAGCAGTGCATAAGAGAAATAATCTGATCAACAGCTGCAAAATATGTAAATATGTATTAATTACTATTTACACCAACTACTACCATATCAAACACAGCTAACAAGCAAATTCGTGGAATTTATATCCCCCGCTTGCAGGACATATTGTAGGTTAACATTATTGAAGTTAGGTTTAAACATGTGAGTATCGTGCTTTTGAGATATAATGTATAGCTTGAAACTTGAAGAAAAAAAAGCCCTATACCTCATTGATTATCCGTAAATATGCACAAATCACATCGGTTAGCAAACTTAGCATGAGCTGGATGTGCATAAGGTTGAAACATCTTAACAATATCTACACTACAGCAACAAGTACTGATTGTAATGGGGGAGCACCATAGTCGCAAAGATGCATCAGAAAAGAATCGCATTGCCCTAGTACGCCTAAAATGTATATACGTACATACTAAATTTGAGTGAAATTGAGCAATTTCTAAATTGCAACCAATCAGAATCCTCTGTGTAATTGCTATGGCAATGGAACGAATGCGATTGAATTTTCAGTCCCCTAATACCCCGATATACCAATTTTCATCAAAATCAAACAATATCTAAATTGCGATCAATAAGAAGCCTCCATGTGGTTGCTATGCCAACAAAACATATGCAGTTGAATTTGCAGTCGCCTTATATCCCTTTATAACGATTTTCTTCAAAATCGAACAATATCTGAATTTCCACCAAGAAGAAGCCTGCTTGTGGTTGCTATGGCAATGAAACCTATGTGGTTGAATTATCAGTCCCCTAATATCCCTATATACCAACTTTCATCAAAATCTAACAATATCTAAATTTCAACCAATCAGAAGCCTCCGTGTGGTAGTTATGGCAACGAAACCAATGCGGCTGAAATCGCAATTCCCTAATATCCCTATATACCAATTGTCATCAAAATCGAACCAAGTTTGAAGAAAATCGGTTAACATTTGTTATAATTATTGCACAGAAACAAAGCGCGGCAGATAATGACCTTTTTCATTATTCAAGGGGACATAACTCTGCCAAAAGGGGGTCTGCCGAAAGTGGTCATCAAACTTGGCCGACCCCTTAAGGCATTTAACCCTGTGACCAAGTTTGAAGAAAATTCGTTAATATCTGTTGTAGTTATTGCATGGAAACGAAGCGTGACAGACAGACAGACAGACAGACAGACAGACAGACACCCAAATTAATATCCACTGTTTCAGTGAAAGTGGAGGATAATTACTACCATATCTAACCGATATAATTACAACCAAAAAAAAAGGTTTTCGTAAAAGGAAAATAGTAAAAACATGGTCCATTTTAACATTAACCTTCTTGTAATCAGGATCAAAGTCAAAGAATATTTAAATTTCTTTTATGGTTACTTGACTAAGTGACTAGTTACAAACTCGTTTCTTTACATTACTAGTAAAATTACTCACTAAAAAGCTCCCGATAGTCTCGGAGGTAACGGTTCTCTGGAGGGCTGTCTTGGCAGTCGCTGCAGCTTGTAATGCACTACTAATGGAGGGTGGTGGCATAGGTGGAATGTCAGATGCTTCTTTTATAACGAGGGGGCCAGGAGAGGGAGAGTGAGCAGGTGTTGGGGTTGGGGAAGGTGTAGGGGGCTTCGTAGGTGTAGGAGAAGGGGTAGGGGATGGATGGTGGATGGGTGTGGGGGGAAGTGAAGGGATGGGAGAGGGTGTACGGGTGCGAGAAGGTGAAGGTGTTTTTACTGGAGATGATGACATTGACTTAGAGGTAAATGCTGAAGGAGGTGGAGAGTTGACTCGGACAGGTGAAGGGGAGTATACAGGCATGGGTGACGGGGGATGTTTAGGGCTAGGGACAGGAGAAGGAGCAGGTTTGATAGGAACCCTGGGTGGGGTTCTATTCCTGGGGGGTGGAGGTGTTGGAGTCTTGTGGCAAGGGGAAGGTTGTGGTGTCAGCACTGGTGGCTCGTCAATCATTTCCATTTTGAGAATGGGTGGTTTATCATGGGAACTTTGGTCTGGTGATTCTGACCCTGTAAACTTTGGCACGGGGGTCACAGACTTGGGCGGAGGCACTGGAGTCATAGGCTTGGGCGGAGGCACAGATGAGGGTTCATGTTTTACTGGAACAGGTGAAGGTGTTTTCTTCATTGGGGAGGGTGTTTTTGCTGTTGGAGCTGGGGATGGTGTCCTAGGTACTGGTGGTGGTGTAGTGGGGAGTTTTTCTGGGAAAATTTCCTTCTTCACGACAATATGGCCGACATCCTTTTTAGATTTACTCTCCTTTTTACTGGATTTAGCACTGCTAGATGATGTCTTGGGTGAGTCAGATCCCCTTTCCTGACTAGAGGGCAGCGGAGGCATTGGTTTGATGACCCTATAGAACATACAGCTTGATTAAATGGCTAGCCAAATGAAAGAATTTTATTTCAACATTACATTTCAAACATGACCTACGAACCCAATTTAATATAGTACATGTAGCATATTTTTATCACAACCATCCATCCCTACAAAATGTGTGGGCAATTGCACAATACAACTTTCTTTATATTTTCACAGTATCAATAGGTAAAATTGAAAGTCCCTGTACCACTGCTAAAACTGTATTGTAAACTGTTTTTCTTGTAGCTATAGCTTTAATATAACATTTCTGAAAAAAACCCACTCATTGTGGAACTTTTATACAAATAATGATAAAGATGAATCACAGAAGGATCCATATCCATGCCCCGAGTGTAAAAATGCAATGAAGCCAGACCCGAACCTCAGATCATTATACTCTTGATCTACAAGGTGAGCTACCTGCTGTTAACGGAAGTAACCAGGTCCAGTCATCCTAGTTATATCCAAAATAAAATTAAGGGGAGATAACTGTATGTACGAACAAGAGGTCCAGTGGGCCTGCATCGCTCACCTGGTATTAATCTCACACTTGTAATCTTAAAAGTGGACTAAAATACAGCTACAGGCAAAAAATCAGTGTTTCATTCATAAGAACCTATTAAAAGATTTAAACATATGACATCTGTGACCTTGAATGTCGAACAAGGACATTATATTATTAGGTTGAACAAAGTTTAGTCTTCCAACCCAGCATGCTTCTGGAAAAATATCATTACCCTGGACCTTTTGGTTATACAGAACAAATCATTTAAGATTGAAACATATATTGACCACTGTGACCTTGAATATGGACGAAGGTCATTCACTTGGTAGTCCTTCTTCCCAGCATGTTAATGGCCAAATATCATCACCCTTGGCCTTTTGCTTATTAAGAAGTCATTCAATGGTTTTAAACACATTTGACCCCTGTGCCAGCTTGTTACTGGCATTATCTTAGGCCTCTAGGTTATTCAGAAGAAATTAGGTTTAGAACATATTTGACCCCGTGACCTTGAAAAAAGATGAAGGTCATTCATTTGAACAAACTTTATAGCCCTTCATCCCAGCATGCTATTAGCCAAATAACCTCACCCTAGGCCATTGGTTATTCAGAAGAAGTTGCTTAAATGTTTAAAACATATTTCCCCTTTGTGACCTTGAATATAAGTCAAGGTCATTTATTTGAACAAACTTGGTAGCCCTTCATCCCAGCATATTACTGCCCAAATATCATCACCCTAGGCCTCTCGGTTATTCAGAAAAAGTTGTTTTAAGATTTTAAACATATTTGACCCCTGTGACCTTGAAAGTGGGTCAATGTCATTATTTTAACAAACTTGGTAGCCCTTCATCCCAGCATGTTACTGGCCAACTATCATCACCCTAGGCCTCTTGGTTATTCAGAAGAAATTGTTTAAATGTTTTTAACATTTTTGACCCCTGTGACCTTGAATATAAGTCAAGGTCATTTATTTGAAAAATCCTGGCAGCCCTTCATCCCAGCATGTTACTGGCCAAATATTATCACCCTAGGCATCTCGGTTATTCAGAAGAAGTTGTTTAAAGATGTTAACATATTTGACCCCTGTGACCTTGAAAATTTATGAAGGTAATTTATTTGAACAAACTTGGTAGCCCTTCATCCAAGCATGCTTCTGGCCAAATATCATCACCCTAGGCCTTTTGGTTACTGAGAAGAAGTTGTTTAAAGTAAAAAATTGAAGCCGGCTGGACGACGGACGTCGCACCATGGATGTACATGTATGTACATGTAGTAATGCCTAGAAATATCAACTTTCTCTCATTAAACATTTTTGGTGGATATGTTGGTTTTTTTCCTCAAATTTACTACACATACTTAAATCTTAAATGAGGCATATCTCATTTAGTTTGATCAGTGGCCGGAGATTCACTCACAGTTTTGGTATCTCCGGCCTCTGGGCTGGAGACCCTGATGGAGACTGCTCCTTGGCCTTGGAACTGTAAGTCACAGTCGATGAGAAGGGAGAACTGCCCAGTCGAATCTTCAGCTTCGTCAAACCAGTAGGGAAAGTACCAGGTGACTGAAAATGATATAACTATCAAAGTTTAAAAATCACACACAAAATAGGTTTAAAATGACAAAGTTAAGATTGGCAGGGGGGGGAATATGCTTGTTTTTGGTAAATAGTTACTGGAAAGTTAGATGCATAGAGGAAAGGATGTATTTTCTCTTTATCAAAAAGCTGAAGTTAAGTAAGGGGAATTTAAAATAGCTTTTTCCATATTCACAACAAGAGTACCGCAGGGCGGAACAATATACGCCCGTCGAATGCCATATAGTGTTATATACTTTCTTACATTGAAAAAGGACCTGCATCATTCTAAGAGTGGTTAGCTGACACTCACCTTTCACAACTAGGTTAATGTTTAACTTTTTAATTTAAATGTGAAAAGGCATGGAAAACCTATCTCTGGATTTTCTAGTTTTCTATAACATTACACTTGAGAACCCCTCTGTGCTATTTATATCTTTTGCAATAATCAATGAATCAAAATTATTTTAAGGCAGACACAACTTCATATCATGATTATAATGTATACAAAGTTTCAAAGAGATCCGTTGAAAAATGTAGGAGGAGATTGCCGTACAAAAATCAAATACTGAAATAAACAAAGGGGATAACTTTTGCAAAAATTGTCGAAATCAAAATTCTTTTCATGGAAACAAAACAATATATCATGATTATTTAACCTTTTAAGTTTCAAAGAAATTCGTCAAAAAATGTAGGAGGAGATATCTCCGGACAAAAATCAAATACTGAAACGAACAAAGGGGAATAACCTTTGCAAAGATTGTCGAATCAAAATTCTTTTCAGGGAAACACAACTTCATGTCATGATTATAATGTATACCGATTATAATGTATACCAAGTTTCAAAGAGATCGGTCAAAAAATGTAGGATGAGATTGCTGGACAAATAAAAGTTTACGCCGGACGGACGACGCCATACCATAATGCTCCTGTCAAAGGTGACGGGCATATAAAAAGGCTAGTATCAAGAAGATTTCCTCTGGTCATCCAAAAGCAAAAAAAACCTTGGTCACTACTGGTCATCTAAACTCAAACTAACTCGGTCACAACTGGTCATCTAAAACCATCCTAACCTTGTCACAATTGGTCATCTAAAACAAACTTACCTTGCTACTCTTGTCTTTGTGTTTGCTTCTCTCTTTGTCCCGGTCTTTATCTTTGTTTTTCTTTTTCTTTTCTTTGTCCTTTTTCTTCTCTTTCTTTTCCTTTTTATGCTCCTGTAACATAAATTATGCATTCCAACAATGACCTACTGTCTGATGTATTAGTTTTAGAAATAAGTTTAAGCCCCCTCACATGTATACTTATAGTATACAGGGAAGTGTCAGGTGCTTTTTTTAGCTCCCTTTCAGATTCAAACCCCTTGACTTAACAAAGTTATTTTTGTATACAGGCAGGTACCCAGTTCCTGTTTTAGCACCCGTACATGCTTTTTATATAGACAGGATATATACATATATAGCAGGCTAAAACATGTAGAAAGTAACAATATGTGAAGATCACAATACCGGTCCTAAAGGGTTCAGTATCTTTTATTTTCCAAACAGTGCTACTACATTGTTAAACAGTAAAAGTGTTGGATCCTTTATCTGATACATGTAGCATTGTTCAATAGTAGGAGTACTAGTGTTGGATTGTCCTGTTGGGGAACTGTTGATCACCCAAGCGTGACTGTTGGTAGCAATGAATGGGGCTGTGCATGGGGCTATGATTGACAGGTTTGGGAAACTTTCAGTGGACAAGGGGAAATTTCAGCGGAATGGGGAAATTTTAGTGGATGGGGGGAATTTAACTGAAATTGGGGAAATATAACTGTTCGTGGAGATTTTCTTCAGAAATAGGGTAATTATTACCCAATTTGTGATGAAATTTCCCAAGTGTATTTCCTAGTGATAGTTTTTATCGTTCTAATAATTGGGCTTGAGAGATATCTTTATAATGGATAAAAAATCATCAATGCATTTCATCGATCATTTTCCTCTGAAAGTATTGAAAGAAACACAGATATCAAAACTCCACCTAACCATAAG
Organism: Mizuhopecten yessoensis; assembly: GCF_002113885.1. Lineage (NCBI taxonomy): Eukaryota > Metazoa > Mollusca > Bivalvia > Pectinida > Pectinidae > Mizuhopecten > Mizuhopecten yessoensis. The sequence continues at coordinate 1,132,024 of NW_018406720.1, read as the reverse complement.
TTTGACACTCACCTTAGATTTGTGCTTCTCCTTATCCTTGCTGTGACTTTTTTCTGCTATAGGTGCTACAGGAGCACTCTCATCCACCTTAATGTTAATGGGTGGTTCCTCCATCACAGGTGGGGGTAGTTCCTCCACCACAACCGGTGGCACTTCTTCCACAGGTTCAGGACTGGGACTTCGGGGAGCAGTTGGTGCTTGAGCAGGTGGGGCAGGGGCAGGGGCAGGGGCAGGGGCAGGAAAGCTGGGTTTAGGAGTGGATCTCATTGGTGGACTCTCGGGAAAGTCAAACACAGCAAACTTCTCATCTTTTGGAGACTTGGGTTCCATAATAGGTGGTGGTTCTACAACAGACGGAGCCACAGGTGGAGTGGAAGGTTTCTTATTGCCTTTGTTTTTACCTTTCTTGGGTGGTCTCCCTTTTTTGCGTGGAGAGGTTTGAGGTGTTAACACTGGTGTCAAAACTGGTGACTGAGGCAAGGCAGGTGTTGGTGTAACAACATCCTGTTCTATAACCTCCTCCTTCACCAACACGGGAGTTAACCCTACCGGTGTATCGTCCCTATCTGCTGCCCCTATCACAGCATTGATAGTATCATCTATAGAGGAACTCAAATTTAAATCTTTTATCTTTTCAATTGGCTTAGAATCTTCTTTTTCTACTTCCTTTTCTACTGGAACAAATGAGTCATCTGGAATGTCTGGCTCCTTTTCTGTTTGGTTTAATGTTGATTGTCTTAACACACTGTCAATAGAACTTTGAATAGCATCTAGTCTACGTTTCTTTTCCTCCAAGTCGCTGGGTTTAGAAACCTTTTGTTTACAACTCAAATCCAGAGGAATAGATCTAGGTGAATCTTTGTTTTTATGAGATGTGACTGCACTGTAGAGGGATTCATCTTTATTCTTAACACTTGGGGAACTAGACCTGCCCTTTTCTGAACTGGGCCCTTTCTGTCTCTCCAACATAATTGTTTCTGAGAAAAGTCCAGCACCACTATCACTAAACACCTTGTTCTGTCCCTTCTTAGTCCCCCCTCCCTTTGGACTCTTAGCCCTTGCTGGTGACTTTGACCTTGACCTCGGCCTCGGCCTTGGTTTGGGAGTTAGTAAGCCCTTTTTAACTTTACTTCTTGACTTGGACACATCTTTCTTTTCTGAGCTGGTATTTGATTTTTTCTTTACTCCACTCTTTTTTGATGATGAATTTGAAGAACTTTTATCCTTGTCTTTTTTTTGGGAGCCTTCATTTGAATCCTTTTTGCTATTTAATTCGGAAAGAATATCTCTTGCCACAGGCAGCAAAGATGCTGATTTTGAAGCAGAACCTCGAGTGTTGTCCTTTGGAAACCTCTTTGGAAAGCCTTGAGGGGGTGTTTTAGCATCAGGAAGTTTGCCTATATAGCCACCTGTCGGCATCACCTCCCCAGCAACAGTCATCGCCATGCTCTTCATCTCGTACTGTGAATGTGCTGCCTCTTCTGGTAGAGTGGTTAATCTGAAAGAAGACAAAACACCAGTTATTGATCAATGGTTGGACATATCCGGATATCAACATTTAGCAAACATTTCAAAACCATGAAGTGCTACAATTTTGTCACTTAATTTGTCATTATATTAGAAGACCATGTGGCTGTCAGTAAGGCTACAACTTTTTAGGTCCACTACCCAGTTAAGTTAACCACATTACCTGATCCTTTTGGAAGGTGGTCCCCCAGATGGTGGACTGGTCAGGAGGCGCTTGTCGGACAATCCTGGGCTGACTGAAGTACCATCCACTTGAATGTCAGAGGGTGAGACAGCCAAGGGTGTGGTCGGAGGGAGTGGAAGCAGACAGGTTTCTGGCTGGGTGTGTGGAGGAGGAGACTGTGGAGTCTCAATCTCTTCTGAAAATGATGAAATGAATTTCTTATGCAAACAAATATATTTTCCATCTGCAAATCAACAATTTTCAACATCAATTAATTGAAGAAAACAATATTTTACGACAAAGCAACTACCTTGTATTTTTATGTTATCATGTAAGTTTGTGCAATGTCTGTTTTTCAAAGCAACTGAGCAATACTTTGCACAAATTCTTTATATTATGATAATTCAGAAGCCAATTTGGTTAGATTTTTAATTTCTCTCCATGACAGTCAATAATCAAATTTAAAAAAAAATATTTAAAGAAAGTGGAAAGCGCACTCGCCTTTCACCAAGAGAACGGGGGAACGATTCATTCCCCAATCTGAGGTGTAAAGGTATGGGGTCAGGTTTTCCTCCCACACATTCAGCGCCCCCCCCCTTCCTGCATGCTAACATCTGGATCTGAGCCAACAAGAGTGATTACTAAAAGTTGATAAAGCTTGTTTCACAATTGCTGTAAAATTATTAAAGTTTAATTTAATTTGATGGTATTTCAAAAGTATATCTACCAACCAGGAAACATTGCTGGCAGATACTCAGGAATGTGTTCCTCCCTTTGTAGCACTTCTCTGCTGTCATATCTGGGGAACTGAAGGTTGTTTCTTTTTGGAGCCGGAAAGGCCACAACCTCTTGGGCAAATGGCAATGGGTCAACATGGTGAACGTAGTCCTCCAATTCTCCTAGTTGTATACCTAAGTGTCCAAACGCTAAGCCCAGATCATCTAAGTTAGGGTCGGTCCTCCCAACTGTAAAGAAATTGTAGAGGAGGATACACAACAACACTATAACTGGGTACACTACAACATCAATTATTGAGATCCTTGCTTTTTTATTTTATTTTATTTTCCTATTGTTATTATGACTGTACATGAACAATTCAGAAGGGACTACATATACATGGACACAACTCAGAACAAGATTTAATCATCTATCAATACACTTAACAGCACCTTAGAAAACAATGACGTTCATTTTCTGACCAAGTAGTCATAAATTGAAGTCTCTGTAGAACCAAAACTGTTCTTAAAATAATATTAGAGCATTTTATATAGGCCTACTTATATCATTATAATTGAATGTAATCCACCATTAAAAATCATTTTTTTGGGTCTGATGCAAAATTCGAAATGGCATTTATAAAAAAAATATGCTCTGATAACTTTCAAGGGTCATCGATACATAGAGTTTGTTATGTAGTTGGTCACTTAAACGGCTAACCCACTTTAGATATATAGGGAGTCAGTAAAAAATATATGAAAATATGATGGCACAAAAATATTACACTGCTCTGAGTAACGATGGGTAACTTTGGCTACTTCCAGGAGATATCTCTCCAAAACATCGGTAAGAAGCTCCAGAGGTGTCGCTTGAGCAGCATTCCATCCAAGATTTTGACAAATTTGGGCAAGACTGATCCGCAATATATTTCGGCAGTACTCATCCGCCATTTTCTAAAACAATAAACATGAAAATAATTAGTTAAGCACTGATAATGACTGAATCTGAGACTCTAGTACTTTGCTGTAAATCGATGCACCAGGAGATTGGACCATTGTTACTGTGTGTTATAGTATGTTATTGGTGACAGATACATTTTACGATATAGCCAAATGAACGTTTTCATACTCAGTCATTACGGTACCGAAATGTTATGGTACTTGTATACAATGTATAAGTACTTTCCCAAAAGTAGTTAGGATATTATAATTTAAGAGTTTTGACACTTGGACTAATGTTTCAACTTTCTACTTCGTCTGACACTTTGTTTGAACTTTGACACTTAAACCGATGACCACCAAAAAATAATCAGGTGTAAAACTCACTGTTACGTACCATACTACAGTGTGTATATATAAACAAACTTTGTTAAGGGGTTTGTGAGGTTATGAGTAAGGATGAATCAGGTAACTTTACAGAGGCCACTGACTTAATCTTGAATCAGAAAATGATGCTAGACCACTGGCTTATATTGCCTAGTAATGTACACACTGATAGGCACAAAGGTTGTTGTTTTGCCGTAAAACAAAGATTTAAGGGCGAAACATTGTTTGGTATTTTCTTCAGATTTTAGTAGCTTTAAGTCACAAATTAAGCCTTTGTTGTCATCCATATCATTAAAATCAATTTTATAAATAAAATGTGTTTAACGTTGTTTTTAAGCGAGTTTGACAAATGGCAGATGTGAAAAGCTGACTCAGCACTCACACAATTGCATATTTTTCACCAATGTAGAAAGATATCAATAAGTTTAGTTGATATATTTAAATATTAATTATTATATTAGCGTATACATTTTTTTTTTGAGCAAAACAACCTAGGGCAAACGAGATTTACCAATTGCAATGGCGTGATACATCTTCCCTATCCACCGATAAATGGCCTTACATGACCACACGGAGTCACTACGTGTAAACTATACGCTGCCACCAAATGCGATGTACATGCGGACGACAGTACTGTAACCCCCTCCCGCTTTCCAGAAACAACGCACATATGACGATATTTGACAGTTTCAATACCTGGATGAATCGCCTTTACATTACAACATTTCACTACAGTGTAAGATGCAATAAAAATAGTTCATGGCATATGTACTATTTCTTATTTCTTGGTGTTAAGTTGTTCCTAGCTCCATCGTTTTCATTTTACGGGCACCGTTCGGTATATCGGTGTCATTTTAGAACTTTGACATTGTGGGTAATTTACTTTCTATTCAAACGCATTGAAGACGCTACGGTTTTTATTGATAAGGGGCTTATGGGAAATATTTTATGGAGTCCTCGACGACGGCATGCTGGCACAGGTGAAGTGAAAACCTTTCTAGTAAAAAATCCGTTTTTGTTAGCGAATTCGACACATCTTAACACTCTGCAACGACTAGTGAACGTATCTTATTATGTGTATATCTGAATTACTGAATAAGTCTCTCATAGGAAGAAGATAATAAGAAATCTGAGGGCACTGTACCTGTGTTATTTTAACTGAATTTGGATACCTGTGTTGGATGTCAACATGGGATTTCTGTCAAGATTGGCAGAAATTATGGGATTTAAGAAGAAGGAGGCAAATTTATTGGTTATAGGGTTGGACAACAGCGGTAAAACTACTATAATAGATCAACTGAAGCCAGAGGACAAACGATCCAGGGATGTGGCTCCAACTGTTGGTTTCACTGTAGACAGGTTCAAGAACAATTCCCTACAATTTACAGCTTTCGATATGTCAGGACAGGGACGATACAGAAACCTATGGGAGCACTACTTCAAGAACTGTGATGGAATCATTTTTGTACTCGACAGTTCTGACAAACTGAGGATGGCTGTAGCAAAAGATGAATTAGATCAAGCTCTAAAGCATGAAGATATTATGAAAAGAAGAATACCAATTCTATTCTTTGCAAACAAGATGGACTTGCGGGAATCCATGACAAGTGTCCGATGTTCAATGGTTATGGAATTGGAAAAAAGCATACGCGACAAACCTTGGCATATATGTTCCAGTAACGCAAAGACTGGAGAAGGGTTGCATGAAGGATTTGAGTGGCTAACAGATACACTGAAAAGTATGTTGAATGATAAATGAGATGGATCTGTTGAAAGAAAGAACAGTATAGTAGTTGGGAAAGTTTCCAGGCTTCTCTCTTCACTTATGAGTCTGTTGCTGGCTGCTAGCAACGTATCGAGTCAGAATTAAGAGGATATTTAGACGTCTCCACACGCTCAAGCTTCCTATCGACGTTCAACAACTACATATGAAAATACATTATATGAGGAAACTATGCTGAAAGAAATGTCAGTACAGTTGAACATTATACGATGGTGATGAATAATATTAGTATTCATATTCAAAGAACTACCACACAGAAGCATTACAAAATTATGCACGAAAAAATACCATCTAAAGCCAAGAACTAAGAAAAATTTAAGTTTTCATACTTTAATGAGACGCCTTTGATTTTGTTTGTAGTAAAAAAAATCTGCCAAACGTTTTTATGTAATGTAAGGCAGTGGACAACATAGCTGGTAAGCAAAACTGTACATGTTACCAGAAATTAGTTATGTTGTTCAAGGCCTTATTAGACTATTAAGTTGTTAACACAAATTTCAAAATGAGATCTCAAACAATAGCTTAAAATTTACAAATATCTTTGTATTTGTTCTCCTAAGATGATCTATGTTGTGAATGCTTATACATACAACTTTTAATTACTGTATTTTTGAAAATATGCTTGTTGTTTTTTTTGCATTAAGACTAAAAACAAGTGAACTTTAAACAATTGCAACTTAGGTCTGCTCAACATTTATTTGGCAAGTTTTTAAATAGATGATGTTTGTTGTTCTCAATATATATAAAGCCCATAGTATGCTTATATTATAACTTACAAAGATTGGATATATATTGTTCTCTAATAAGTAAACTTTACACTTGAATAGATTATAATGGAATGAACTATGTGACATGTGTAGACAAAATTTGAATGATAAAAGTTAAACAGAATGATTTGAAGAGCTATTGTTTGTAGCTGTAATTGTGTGTATGCACTGTGATTTATGGCCTGTGAATACATGCACACAGCTATTGTTTCTGGATCCAGTGGTTTTTGGGACTCAGCTATTTGACTCATCAACTTTTTGAGGACCCATCGTATCTTTTGTAATGAAATTCATCAAAATTTCGAGATGTTCAGGAATAGCCTGTATAAATTATATGAAAACTACTGATAAAATCAACTTTTTTTTCTTTGTGTGGGACCGATTGAAATTCCTGTGTGCCGCACCATGAGTAATTTCTGTGTTGCAATTTTCATGAGTCTCGTGCTCAAATTACATATGCAGTGACTGTATCATGCGTACAGACATCAAAAATAATTATGGCACATATTTTTGTAAAAACTTGTTATAATATGAATTATTTCTTGACTGAAAAATATAGCATCAAATGACAACTTAATGAAGAAACAATAAGTTACCTAGGGTAAGATACTTGGTGTTACTGGTAATATTTGAGACTTGTTTGTTTGTTTTAATACAAAAAATATTGTTATTACTTAATTATTGTCTTAATGGCTTTGTAATATTTTGGCGTTGCCATCATAAATGACTTGATGAAGAAAAGGAAAGTGGCAGAAGCGTTTGATTTTACATGTCATAATTACCTAGGTACTTTTGTAGTCAGGGGTCAAAGTCACTAAATGCTGTATTTTATTGGTGTTGGTGTAAATGATTTTGTTGTGACCATGAGCGTCCGTCCATTCCTAGAAATGTACCGATATCATTTAATCAATTTTTAATTGTAAAATAATATCAAAGCTATCTGAAAAATGTGTGATTCATGTATTCCCTCTTAAAACAATGTTTCATAATATGATAAAAATGTTAAACTTGAGATCATCATTCTGTACTCATCTGTAGTTACTTCAGGATGTTTATTTAATAGATCTGGATGTTATTTCACAAAGATTGTAACTTTTCTTGATTTAAACGTTTTGTTTTATTACGTTATTTATTTTCCCCCTTTTGTTTTATTTGTATCAAGGTAGGGATCTTTAAATCAGAAAATGTTGGATGAGAAAATCTTTAAATTACATACTTGTCTATTATGCAAGAAAACTTTAACAATTTGATATATATAAGCATTCATAGGATGAATAAAAGTTACATACATTTGGTGTAGAATTCAGATATCTGCAGGTATGGGATATAAAATAAGGCTTTACATTGACAAATATGTTCACTATATGCATATCAATAGAAATAAATGTGTAACTGAATATTTACATGAAAGCAAGGTAGAAGTATAATCTATTTCAAATTTTAAAAAAAATAACTTCTTGAAAATAAAAACTTATGCCACCTGCCCTGGTCCTCCATGGCATCCAATCATATAAAATAGATTGCCTGATGTCTTATGAATGCATAAAATAGATTGTCTGATGTCTTATGAATACATACAATAGATTGTCTGATGTCTTATGAATACATACAATAGATTGCCTTATGTCTTATGAATACATACAATAGATTGCCTGATGTCTTATGAATACATACAATAGATTGTCTGATGTCTTATGAATACATACAATAGATTGTCTAATGTCTTATGAATACATACAATAGATTGTCTGATGTCTTATGAATACTGTGTCCTGCAGACTGTATGATCATGACAGGTTATCATAGTAATCACCTGTTATTTTGATTGAATCTCATACTTTTGCAGTACAATTTCATATCAACTGTTTATTTTCTTATTAAATAATTATTACATTTGAAATTCTTTCTGCACAACTTTATCTGTAATATTTACGGGTGTTTGAGCTACTAATACATGTACATTGTACCTGGGTCGGGCTGTAAAATTCCACTAGCTCATGTCAAGTGGATTTCAGTGATGATTGTGCTATCATTCTTGAAATATGTGGACAAAACCATTTAAAAAAATCAAAGATGCAAAAGATGTGTTTAAGACCAATTGGTTCAAAGTCAAAATCTGTAAAATATATATGGTATTAAAACGAAAATATCATTCTAAGTTAATGAGGATAAATTCATCATTGTCACAAACACTGATTAAAAAATATTTTTTTGTGGGGGTTTTATATTTATAATTATGTATTTTGGTTGTCTATATTTACCCTTTCACCCCTATGTAACTTTAGTAGACTCTACCATGCATTGATATGGATGAGTCCATTATGCTCTACAGTGTTGAAAGAGTTAAAGCTTCCACATGACAGACTAGTAGTACATACACATACACGCTAGGCTTACAATTAACCTACACAAACAGGTAGAATGTGACATTGCCATGGCCAGCGTGGTTTTGTATTGAAGTAATTATGTAAATTTAGAAATAAAAACATAGCATCATATTCAAACGTGTTAATACATAATTTTCAAAGCACTTGACCTGGGCATTTAGGTATAAGATTATCTGAAAATTCATTCAAATTAACATAACTTTCACATATATGAGTGAAAAAAACAGGTACTTACCCTGGACAAATGTGTGGAGTTTTAGACTTATAATTACCATAATCTGAAAATCAATTGACTTTAACTTAGAGAAAGTGGATTTTTACCCTCCAGCCCAACCTCGGATCTGATGGCTAGTCATGATGTAAATGTCATGAATATTGTTGTCGAAATGTTCAATGTTTTTTAATTAATATTGAAACTTTTTATTGTACATGAACTACAAAAAAAATTATGATGAAAATGAGTTACACATATATATTAATTATTTATGGTCAGCAAATGTAATACAATCTATTTAATACTATAATATAGAAGACAAAGTTGTGCATGCAACAAAATAAATATTGCAAATTATTTCTTGTCTTTTTCTCTGTTATTTGATATAACAAAAGATTGATCCTGTACTACATGTACGATATACTCTTTCATACTAGACCGAGATATCCGCATTTCCGGCGGTGCTGGAAAATTCTATCCGATCCACGGGTCTAGATCACTTACACACGCAGACTGGATGGGGGAATTTTAGTGACCTTTCGGAGTCACACTATTGTTCGTGACGTCATTTTTTATGATAATGGTGATCTGGTAGTGGTATTCTGAAAATGGTGACCTGGTAGTGGTATTCTGATAATAGTAATCTGATAGTGGTATTATGATAATGGTGATCTGGTAGTGGTATTATGATAATGGTGATCTGGTAGTGGTATTATAATGGTGATCTGGTAGTGGTATTATGATAATGGTGATCTGGTAGTGGTATTATGATAGTTGTATTATGATAATGGTATTCTGATAGTGGTATTATGATAATGGTGATCTGGTAGTGGTATTATGATAATGGTGATCTGGTAGTGGTATTATGATAATGGTGATCTGGTAGTGGTATTCTGAAAATGGTGACCTGGTAGTGGTATTCTGATAATAGTAATCTAATAAATGGTATTATGATAATGGTGATCTGGTAGTGGTATTATGATAGTTGTATTATGATAAATGTATTCTGATAGTTGTATTATGATAATGGTAATCTGATAATGGTGATCTGGTAGTGGTATTTTGAGAAAAGTAATCTGAGAATGGTGATCTGATAGTGGTATTTTGAGAATAGTGATAAGATAATGGTGATCTTATAGTGGTATTCTGATAATGGTAATCTGGTAGTGGTATTCTGATAATGGTGATCTGGTAGTGGTATTATGATAACGGTGATCTGGTAGTGGTATTATGATAATGGTGATCTGGTAGTGGTATTCTGATAATGGTGATCTGGTAGTGGTATTATGATAATGGTGATCTGGTAGTGGTATTATGATAATGGTGATCTGGTAGTGGTATTCTGATAATGGTGATCTGGTAGTGGTATTATGATAATGGTGATCTGGTAGTGGTATTCTGATAATGGTAATCTGATAGTGGTATTTTGAAAATGGTAATCTGATAGTGGTATTCTAATAATAGGGATATGATGGTCTGGTAGCGGTACATGTAATCTGATAATGATGGTCTGGTAGCGGTACATATAATTTGATAATGGTATTCTGATGATAGTGATCTAATAATGATGGTCTGGTAGCGGTACATGTAATCTGATAATGGTATTCTGATAGTGATGGTCTGGTAGCGGTACATATAATCTGATAATGGTATTCTGATGATAGTGATCTGATAATGATGGTCTGGTAGCGGTACATGTAATCTGATAATGATGGTCTGGTAGCGGTACATGTCATCTGATAATGATGGTCTGGTAGCGGTACATGTAATCTGATAATGGTATTCTGATAATGAATCTGATAATAGTGATATGATAATAGTGATCTGGTAGCGGTACATGTAATCTGATAATGGTATTCTGATAATGAATCTGATAATAGTGATATGATAATAGTGATCTGATAATGATGGTCTGGTAGTGGTACATGTAATCTGATAATAGTGATATGATAATAGTGATCTGATAATGATGGTCTGGTAGCAGTGCATGTAATCTGATAATGGTATTCTGATAATGCACACACTGTACCTATATCAGTAATGCCCAGGTTGAGGTAATATATACTGCTAATCTCTAACCAGAGTTGTCATTTCTTACTGTCACTGGCTAAAAAGTAGTATGTATTATAATTAGCCTGTGATCATGTGACAGTTTGTCATGTGCCATCAAACCATACCATATGGCTACATTGGACAGGATCGCCTATTTCATCAAAAGGTAAGTTTACCAAAATGTCACTTTGTCTGTTATATTAATCTTCCAGTAGTTCCACCAGCTGTTTGTCCTTTGAAACCAAATCTGGTTCTTATTCATTTGCATTTATATAATATAATCTCTTATGCTTATCGTGAATCCAACAGGTGCAAACTACGTCACAGGTAACATGGTTTTGTTTATATGGCATATGTAGATATCAAGCTGTATTACACACTGGTGAGACAAATATAATACTAACTGTTTTGTGTTGAAAATTGTCTTACAATGACATCTTTGGGAGAAATGATGTTGTTAATCAATTGAATATGTAAAACATTTCTGAAAGACCCAGTAGCTTTAGCAAAATTCGATTTCAAGACTTTTCCAAGATTCTTGGCATTTAGTCTTTGACAGAGGTGTGTGTTAGTGTGTGTATAGGAAAGGACAACTCTGGGAGGAGACTGACACAATGCTAAGGTACTTTTACTCAAGGTCTTTCTGACCATACATATAGATTACACTGCTCCAGTCTGTACAAAGAAAAATGCTCAAAAACATTTTTTTCTAAAGTTGTTCAGTGTAGTTCATCCACCCACTATAATCCAATTAATTCTATTTGTTTAGAAAGTATCTGAAACAGGATGACATTTTTTTTTATACATGTATGTATTTATCATCAGAAATGCATTGCCTCACTTCCATAATGGGTGGCTATTTTTACCAGGAACTTTTTGGCAAATCCAAATCTATGTACCCTACCATGACTGTAAAAACAGACTGTATATATTAATTTCAGAACCTCAAAACTTGACATTCTTAGATTTGAAGAGGCTTGTATTTTTTGTGTTCTTTTCTTTTTAAATTCATGAAGCAGATTAAGTTTGATGAATATGCAAATATCCCAGAGGTAGTCACTTGTTACTGATCAAGTTACAGGTAAATCACAATGGTGAACCATGTAGTGTTACGAGAGTAAACCATCTAATGTCACAATGGTGAACCATGTAGTGTCACAATGGTAAACCATCTAACGTCACAATGGTAAACCATGTAATGTCACAATGGTGAACCATCTAATGTCACAATGGTGAACCATGTAGTGTCACAATGGTGAACCATCTAATGCCACAATGGAGAACCATATAATGTCACAATGGTGAACCATCTAATGTCACAATGGTGAACCATGTAGTGTCACAATGGTGAACCATATAATGTCACAATGGTGAACCATCTAATGTCACAATGGTGAACCATGTAGTGTCACAATGGTGAACCATCTAATGTCACAATGGTGAACCATCTAATGTCACAATGGTGAACCATGTAGTGTCACAATGGTGAACCATCTAATGTCACAATGGTGAACCATGTAGTGTCACAATGGTGAACCATCTAATGCCACAATGGAGAACCATATAATGTCACAATGGTGAACCATCTAATGTCACAATGGTGAACCATGTAGTGTCACAATGGTGAACCATATAATGTCACAATGGTGAACCATCTAATGTCACAATGGTGAACCATGTAGTGTCACAATGGTGAACCATGTAATGTCACAATGGTGAACCATCTAATGTCACAATGGTGAACCATGTAGTGTCACAATGGTGAACCATCTAATGCCACAATGGAGAACCATATAATGTCACAATGGTGAACCATCTAGTGTCACAATGGTGAACCATGTAGTGTCACAATGGTGAACCATCTAGTGTCACAATGGTGAACCATGTAGTGTCACAATGGTGAACCATCTAATGCCACAATGGAGAACCATATAATGTCACAATGGTAAACCATGTAGTGTCACACTGGTGAACCATCTAATGTCATAATGGTGAACCATCTAATGTCACAATGGTAAACCATCTAATGCCACAATGGTAAACCATGTAGTGTCACACTGGTGAACCATGTAGTGTCACAATGGTGAACCATGTAGTGTCACAATGGTGAACCATCTAATGTCATAATGGTGAACCATCTAATGTCACAATGGTAAACCATCTAATGTCATAATGGTGAACCATGTAGTGTCACAATGGTGAACCATGTAGTGTCACAATGGTGAACCATCTAGTGTCACAATGGCGAACCATCTAATGTCACAATGGAGAACCATCTAATGCCACGATGGTGAACCTTCTAGTGTCACAATAGTAAAACATACAATGTCACAATGGTGAATCATGTAGTGTAACAATGGTGAACCATGTAGTGTCACAATGGTGAACCATCTAATGTCACAATGGTGAACCATGTAGTGTCACAATGGTGAACCATCTAATGCCACGATGGTGAACCTTCTAGTGTCACAATAGTAAAACATATAATGTCACAATGGTGAATCATGTAGTGTCACAATGGTGAACCATCTAATGTCACAATGGTGAACCATCTAATGCCACGATGGTGAACCTTCTAATGTCACAATGGTGAACCATTTAGTGTCACAATGGTAAACCATGTAGTGTCACAATGGTGAACCATCTAATGTCACAATGGTGAACCATCTAATGCCACAATGGTGAACCATCTAATGTCACAATGGTGAACCATCTAATGTCACAATGGTGAACCATCTAATGTCATAATGGTGAACCATGTAGTGTCACAATGGTAAACCATCTAATGTCACAATGGTGAACAATCTAATGCCACAATGGTAAACCATCTAATGTCACAATGGTGAACCATTTAGTGTCACAATGGTAAACCATGTAGTGTCACAATGGTGAACCATCTAATGTCACAATGGTGAACCATCTAATGCCACAATGGTGAACCATCTAATGTCACAATGGTGAACCATCTAATGTCACAATGGTGAACCATCTAATGTCATAATGGTGAACCATGTAGTGTCACAATGGTAAACCATCTAATGTCACAATGGTGAACCATCTAATGCCACAATGGTAAACCATCTAATGTCACAATGGTGAACCATTTAGTGTCACAATGGTGAACTATCTAATGTCACAATGGAGAACCATATAATGTCACAATGGTGAACCATGTAGTGTCACAATGGTGAACCATCTAATGTCACAATGGTGAACCATCTAATGCCACGATGGTGAACCTTCTAATGTCACAATGGTAAACCATGTAATGTCACAATGGTGAACAATCTAATGCCACAATGGTAAACCATCTAATGTCACAATGGTGAACCATTTAGTGTCACAATGGTAAACCATGTAGTGTCACAATGGTGAACCATCTAATGTCACAATGGTGAACCATCTAATGTCACAATGGTGAACCATCTAATGCCACAAAGGTGAACCATCTAATGTCACAATGGTGAACCATCAAGTTATATCATACATGTAGTGATGAAACATCTAGTCACTTGTTCATGACTTGGTTAGTAGAGCTACCTGTTTGTTACAGTGGTGAACCATCTAGTCACTTGTTCATGACTTGGTTAGAAGAGCTACCTGTATGTCACAGTGGTGAACCATCTAGTCACTTGTTCCTGACTTGGTTAGGAGAGCTACCTGTTTGTCACAGTGGTGAACCATCTAGTCACATGTTCATGACTTAGTGTCACAATGGTGAACCATGTAGTGTCACAATGGTGAACCATCTAATGCCACAAAGGGGAACCAGCTAATGTCACAATGGTGAACCATCAAGTTATATCATACATGTAGTGATGAAACATCTAGTCACTTGTTCATGACTTGGTTAGTAGAGCTACCGGTTTGTCACAGTGGTGAACCATCTAGTCACTTGTTTGCGACTTGGTTAGTAGAGCTACCTGTATGTCACAGTGGTGAACCATCTAGTCACTTGTTCCTGACTTGGTTAGGAGAGCTACCTGTTTGTCACAGTGGTGAACCATCTAGTCACTTGTTTCTGACTTGGTTAGTAGAGCTACCTGTTTGTCCCAGTGGTGAACCATCTAGTCACTTGTTCATGACTTGGTTAGAAGAGGGACCTGTATGTCACAGTGGTGAGCCATTTAGTCACATGTTCATGACTTGGTTATTAGAGCTACCTGTTTGTCACAGTGGTGAACCATCTAGTCACTTGTTTCTGACTTGGTTAGTAGAGCTACCTGTTTGTCCCAGTGGTGAACCATCTAGTCACTTGTTCATGACTTGGTTATAAGAGCTACCTGTATGTCACAGTGGTGAACCATCTAGTCACTTGTTTCTGACTTGGTTAGTAGAGCTACCTGTTTGTCACAGTGGTGAACCATCTAGTCAATTATAACTGACCCACACAGCAAAATTCCTCAGTGGTGTGATTGGTAGAATACAGGAGTAGTAATGTACACGACCAGGGTCGTCCCCTAGTAGAAACTTTGTTATAGTTACGATGATTAGATTTATTACACTCGTACTTACACTGTGTTCACAGTACCATGTAGTTTTTGATAACATACAGCATAAATAAATATGTAAGAATAAAGGTACAATCTGATCAATTTATTTATTTTCATATATTTCAAGTCACTTGTTTTCATTCAATACACAGGAGACCAATAATACTTGAAGTACACAAAATAAACCTTATACATCTTATAGACATTTATATATCAGTTTTAATGTTGACAATCAAAACTGATAATTAATATTCTGCATTTGATGCCGTAATATGTCATTACTTCACATTAGAAATGTGAAATGCTCTCGATAAAAATTGACTGTTCGTTTGTGTAAGTCTCCATAGAAGTGCCCAAAGAAGGCTGAAAACATGTATATAGGTATTCAATGATTGCTAGAATATTTGACAACCTTCTCAAAAGTGAAAATGATGCAGTACACAGAGAGCTCGAGAGGTATCTGACGATCTTGTTCAAAGGGTCAAAACTATACATGTATAGTCTTGGTTTACTAAGGGAAATGGGAAAACAGTTAAGATATTGTATAGAAAATCACATCAAGTTAAATGAATTTTTTCATTGATCTGATTTATTTTCATTATTCTGTTTGAATATTTTTCCATATGACATAATCACTAATAACTACATACATAGGTTGTTTCAACAAACACCTGAAATCTTCAACACATTCTACCAAACCTGTAAACACAGGAGTTCGACATGATTTCTACAAAATAAATATATACAAACTGATGTTTGCGACATGATTTTGAATGACTTTTTAACAGTAAACAAAAAACATTTAATTGCAAATAAATATGTCTGACATCAGAACTTATAGGTGACTGGTAAACCTGATAGTTGAAACATACCAGTAATATTGAAGAAAACTACAACAGGAACTTTAGAGGTATAAAGTACATTTTTAAAAAAAACAACAATCTTTTTATATTATAAATTTACAAAACTTCAACAAGAAATAGAATAAAGAATTTATTACAACAATCAAATCGCAAATTATTTGCAGATTCAGCTATTTTCAAAAGCATTGACATAAACAAATGTTTAAGACTTATAGGACAAAATATAGGAAGGGGAAGCACCCTTACTGTGTTTATACCCCATAAACAAATGTTTAAGACTTATAGGACAAAATATAGGAAGGGAAAGAACCCTTACTCTGTGTTTATACCCCATAAACAAGATTTTTGTAGTAAAATTCTGAATCAGTCAAAATGAAGTCTTAAACATGCACAAAACAAAAAGACTCAGTTTTCAATTCTCAAAAAAACTATCTATATCATATATTATATCTGTACACTTTACAATTCAGAAGAACAACCCACATTGTTAGGTATTAAATCGTTAACAGGGAATTACTTCATTTGTGACTCTCATCTCCACTGAAAAAAAATGTTCTTGACTCAACAATTTTCATGATTTAAAATATAGCAAATATCTTCTTTAGGTCTCAGTTTCACCACAAATTTTGTAAAGAGAATGAAGCAAAGTTTGAAAAATCACCAGACAAAAGGTATTCAACTTCACTCAAATAAAATGTTTCACTGATGTAAACAATAACAAAACGTTTCACTGATGTAAACAATAATAAAATGTTTCACTGATGTAAACAATAATAAAACGTTTCACTGATGTAAACAATAATAAAATGTTTAAAAAAAATCAACTTTAAAGAAGAATTCTATAGATGTATTTGATCTAATAACAAATCGTAGATATGGTACCTCACGTAGATATGGTACCTCACGTAGATATGGTACCTAACAATATGTACAAAAGTCATCAGGTTTATGCATACAAGTTGTAGTGATGAATAAGACAAGACAGAAATGATATGTCAAAAGTGATGTCAACAATGAAATGTCAAAGAAGGCTGTAAAACTGAAAATTCTCGCTTGTGAAGATGTTCACGTTGATGCTTTAAACTATCGCAGTATGGAAATTTGTCGTGTTGGCAATGATTTCAAAGTCTATATATATTTAGTATCTAAAATCTGTATAAGATATATATACACATTCGTGTGTGGATGTGTTTGTGGTAATTTATTCAACACACACAAGCATTTCTACATTTCAATAATTTACACTTATACAGCACTTCAATAAAATGAAAATGACAAGTTTTATATGATAATTATAAACCCTGAAGATGACTAACTTTGTCTCACGGAACAAGGACATGGTCACTTCATTGACTCAAGGCTTTGGTCATAACCAGCTTTGTCACATGCAGTATAATCTATTTAGGTGGTCAACACAGAATATGGGTTCAAAAACTTCAATCTAGAAATTTTGAATATTTCACAATGTAAACAAATGAAAATATTTTCTGTTGACAAGAAACATAATTTGCTTTTTAAGTGTGACATGTAGATGCAAAAACTGATTCACAGAACAATTTTGACATTGATATTGTTCTACCTGACTAGCAGTTACTAGTATAATTATTTTGCTTTCTAACATATTTGTTCAAAGAAATAATGCAATAATTGATGAGGTATGAATTTTCATTTTTGTTTGACAGTCCATGACCTTTCCTGTAAACCAGCATCTTCATCCTTTGATCTGGCGGACAATCCTGAAGTACAACCACTGTGTTGTGAACAAGTTTCAGGGTGTCAGCCTTATTGCATATATCCAGTACAAGTTTTGTGTGCTATTGCCATGGATACACATGTTGTCAGGTGTCTATATATGTATGTCACTTATTACATGTGTTCATGAGGAAGGAAATTTGTCACTTCGTCGTACACAAGTTCTGAAAATAGGAGTGACATGAGATATTATGTAATTCATACAACCAAATATTTATATCAACATTTTATAACAAACTCAAATAAATCAAAACAAAATACTATTAAACACCCCCAATATTTTTTTTATCCTGTGGTCCTCTAAACCCAAAGAAAACTATTTTAGACTCAAGCACCAATGTCATCAATTATAAGTGCCTCCCCCCACCTCTCCCGAACATTCACATTTAGTCAGATCTAAAATAATACTCCTACTAGGTAAATTTTCTAGAACATTATTTTTCTATATTTACATATGTTTGTTTTTTGTAACAATATTATCAGTTTGTCTTTGAAAAATTTAAAAATATTTAGTGCAAAATTCATTTTCTTTTAAGGAAATGTAACTTATTCACTAATTGAAGTTGATTTGAGCAATCAAATTTACTTACCCCTCCATTCCGGTATATCATGGTCCAAACTTTCAAATGAGTCGTCGTAAGGTACTTTTGCAACAGGTTCATCGGAGGGGTCAGCATACTGGGCGAGGTAGGGGTCGGCTAGAGCTTGTTCTGCAGTAATTCTACAGTCAGAATCCAGGTTCAGCATATGATCCAGCAGATTCAGGGCTAGAAAACACAAACATTGTTATGATCCAGGAGACTGAGGGCTAGAAAACACAAACATTGCTATAATCCAGCAGATTCAGGGCTAGAAAACACAAACATTATTATGATCGAGCAGATTGAAGGCTAGAAAACACAAACATTGTTATGATCCAGCAGATTGAAGGCTAGAAAACACAAACATTATTATGATCCAGCAGATTGAAGGCTAGAAAACACAAACATTGTTATGATCCAGGAGACTGAGGGCTAGAAAACACAAACATTGTTATGATCAAGCAGATTGAAGGCTAGAAAACACAAACATTGTTATGATCCAGCAGATTGAAGGCTAGAAAACACAAACATTATTATGATCCAGCAGATTGAAGGCTAGAAAACACAAACATTGTTATGATCCAGGAGACTGAGGGCTAGAAAACACAAACATTGCTATAATCCAGTAGATTCAAGGCTAGAAAACACAAACATTGTTATGATCCAGGAGACTGAGGGCTAGAAAACACAAACATTATTATGATCCAGCAGATTGAAGGCTAGAAAACACAAACATTGTTATGATCCAGCAGAGTCAGAGCTAGAAAACACAAACATTGTTAAAGACTTACATGGAAATATACTGCTAGCTTTAAAAGATGTCAATATAACGCTTAAGGAACATGCCCTTTAGTATATTTTAGAAAAAGAGGGAAGAATTTTTGAATAAAATACTAACCTCTTTTGTTAGCACGTAAAAATACTTCCTCTAACGGCTTTTTCTTCCACTTTGGCATTGACGAAATGTAGTTCCTGGCCTGCAAAAAAATAGAGCATAAAGATATTTTTGGATTTGTTGCAACAATCATCCGAAAACCAATACCGTTTATGTGAGATATGAGAGAACAAAAGGCCCATGGGCCTTAACGGTCACCTGATATATTTATACAGAGAATTGATTTTGTTTTTAACTTGAACAGAAATATTATTCAAAGTGACAAAAAACAATAAAACCACCTTATTCAATATCAAGCATACAGATTTAAGACTAAAAAGTATTTGAAACTAGCACCTCTGATTCTAAGCAAGGAAAATGAAGAAATTTTTGCACACTGACTCCTTTGGGCCCCACCCTACAGCCCTTGGGGGTCGGGCTGGCTCAAAATTTTCAAAGTATCAAACTGTCAACTCAAGGTTATAATTCCAATCAAGTTATTAACATGTAATATTCAAAGTTTCATTTGCCATTATAAACCATAATAAAG